>NC_092115.1:4215468-4480468 GCF_045679555.1 Salvelinus alpinus | reverse complement strand
GTAACCCTGACTCAGTTCATAGAGGTAGATGATCAGTATAACCCTGACTCAGTTCATAGAGGTAGATGATCAGTATAACCCTGACTCAGTTCATAGAGGTATATGTTCGGTGTAACCCTGACTCAGTTCATAGAGGTAGATGATCAGTATAACCCTGACTCAGTTCATAGAGGTAGATGATCGGTGTAACCCTGACTCAGTTCATAGAGGTAGATCAGTATAACCCTGACTCAGTTCATAGAGGTAGATCAGTATAACCCTGACTCAGTTCATAGAGGTAGATGATCAGTATAACCCTGACTCAGTTCATAGAGGTATATGTTCGGTGTAACCCTGACTCAGTTCATAGAGGTAGATGATCAGTATAACCCTGACTCAGTTCATAGAGGTAGATGATCGGTGTAACCCTGACTCAGTTCATAGAGGTAGATCAGTATAACCCTGACTCAGTTCATAGAGGTAGATGATCAGTATAACCCTGACTCAGTTCATAGAGGTAGATGATCAGTATAACCCTGACTCAGTTCATAGAGGTAGATGATCGGTGTAACCCTGACTCAGTTCATAGAGGTAGATCAGTATAACCCTGACTCAGTTCATAGAGGTAGATGATCAGTATAACCCTGACTCAGTTCATAGAGGTAGATGATCAGTATAACCCTGACTCAGTTCATAGAGGTAGATCAGTATAACCCTGACTCAGTTCATAGAGGTAGATCAGTATAACCCTGACTCAGTTCATAGAGGTAGATGATCAGTATAACCCTGACTCAAAAGTTAGTCTCTCCCAACATCCTGGATTCCGAGATTTATCAAAGTCAGATTAAGGAAAAACTGAGTGTATGAGTTTTCTATCTTGTTTGATAACTATTTCCTTTGTTTGCATGTCCCATTTTGGAATGCTGTATTATTTTATACTATATTATGAATATTATACAATATTATATGAATATCTTGTTAGATAAATAGACATTAGCTCACCCTGAGGTTCTCCAGTAGAGGGTTGAACTTGTTGAGTCCGACCCAGTTGGACGGGTCTACTGGCTCCTTGTACAGCAGAGAGTCTTCCATCTCTTCTCTCTGTTTCTCTGTGTAGTTCGTTGGCTGGTGAGGAAGAGGAGTCAGAACAGGAGTCAGTCATACGCATGGTTACGGCCTTCTTGGTAGCCATTTCCATAAGACTGAATAAGTATGTTTAGATTTTTTTTAAGTATGTTTAAATATCTTTGAGTCTTTTGCTCGAGGACCTGAATTAAGAAACTCCACTTTTTGTTTCTTCTTTTTTTTTTTTATATATATTTTTTCTTAATTTATTTTTTTGTTGTTGAATTTTTACTCCCCAATTTCGTGGTATCCAATTGGTAGTAGTTACTATCTTGTCTCATCGCTACAACTCCCGTACGGACTCGGGAGAGACGAAGGTCGAGAGCCATGCGTCCTCCGAAACACAACACTGCCAAGCCGCAGCGCACATCCAACCCGGAAGCCAGCCGCACCAATGTGTCGGAGGAAACACCGTGCACCTAGCGACCTGGTCAGCGTGCACTGCGCCCGGCCCGCCACAGGAGTCACTAGTGCGCGATGAGACAAGGATATCCCCGGACGACGCTAGGCCAATTGTGCGTCGCCCCATGGGCCTCGCGGTCACGGCCAGCTGCGACAGAGCCTGGGTTCGAACCCAGAGTCTCTGGTGGCACAGAAACTACACTTTTAGTACCTGCTCTCTAAGACACTGAAACCAATCAATCAATTGACCCCACTCACCAATCCACCAACCAATCACCAACCCACCAATCCACCACCAACCAATCCACCCACCAACCAACCAACCAACAACCCACCCACCCACCAATCCACCAACCAATCCACCCACCCACCAACCAACCAACAACCCACAGACCCACCCACCCACCCACCCACAGACCCACCCACCCACAGACCCACCCACCCATCTACCAACCCTAACCCTACTCACCATGGAGCAGTTCTTGGAGTAAGAGGCAGGTTGTATAGATTCCAGCTGGTACAACATCTTACAGACGATGATAACACAGGTCCAGACTGTACAGATACTGGAGGCTAGGGGTCTGAACTGACTGAAGGGCAGAGCGAAGGACCAGCACGCCAGGAACACATAGTTGAACAACGACACCTGCCAGAGACATAAAACATCAACCACCAAGATTACCTAGGCTTCAGCTCAGTGAGCTGTCTTGTGACATGCAGGAAATGTCACATTTTAACACTTGACTGTATGTTGCTTTAATAGGCCAGGTTTTCCTCGAGAAAAAAATAGTTTCTCATCTACAGGGACTTCCTGGTTAAATAAAGGATGACTGAATCAACAAGTGTTACCTCTTGGACAGAGACCAGTATGATGCATGAAGAGACGATCTTGACGATGTGCATCTCTAGGAGCCACCAGATGAAGAGCTGCAGCTTGTGGGTGAATTCCAGGAACTTGAGGAACAGCACAATCAGACGGTCCACCACCAGGTGCCACTTATTCTTTATGTCTGACAGCAACAGGACGAGACAGGAAGTAATCAGCCAGTCAGTCAGTCAGCCAGTTGTCAGCCAGTCAATCAAATCAAATTCAAATCAAATGTATTTATAAAGCCCTTCTTACATCAGCTGATGTCACAAAGTGCTGTACAGAAACCCAGCCTAAAACCCTAAACAGCAAGCAATGCAGGTGTAGAAGCATGGTGGCTAGGGAAAAACTCCCTAGAAAGGCCATAACCTAGGAAGAAACCTAGAGAGGAACCAGGCGGGTGGCCAGTCCTCTTCTGGCTGTGCCGGGTGGAGATTATAACAGAACATGGCCAAGATGTTCAAAATGTTCATAGATGACCAGCAGGGTCAAATAATAATGATCACAGTAGTCGTCGAGGGTGCAACAGGTCAGCACCTCAGGAGTAAATGTCAGTTGGCTTTTCATAGCCGATCACTCAGAGTATCTCTACCGCTCCTGCTGTCTCTAGAGAGTTGAAAACAGCAGGTCTGGGACAGGTAGCACGTCCGGTGAACAGGTCAGGGTTCCATAGCCGCAGGCAGAACAGTTGAAACAATCTGCCCATCAGTCTCAATTAGCCCGTCAGTCAGCCAGTCAATTAGCCAGTCAGTCAGCCCGTCAGTCAGCCAGTCAATTAGCCCGTCAGTCAGCCAGTCAATTTAGCCTGTCAGCCAGCCAGCCAGTCAGCCAGTCAATTAGCCCATCAGCCAGCCAGCCAGTCAGCCAGCCATCAGCCAGTCAGTCAATCAGCCAGTCGGACAGTCAGTCAGTCAGCCAGACAGCCAGTCAGCCAGCCATCAGCCAGTCAGTCAATCAGCCAGTCGGCCAGTCAGTCAGTCAGCCAGACAGCTAATCAGTCAGTCGGCCAGCCAGCTGGCCAGTCAGACAGCCAGCCAGTCAGTCCAGGAAGCACCCATGTTTATATATTGAACAGAACGGAGTGGCTCTGTCTCAAAATACACCTAATCCATTATAGTAAAGGCTGAAGGCTAATCAAAAATGACCACATATTCCCCCACATAGTGGAAACTATGACTACCAAGAGCTGCACAATCTGGTCAGAATGTATGGCATGAGAAACAACATTAGGAGTATGTTCTGTGTTCCTGAGGTAGTCTGTTCTATATTCTATGTTCTATATGTTCTGTGTTCCTGAGGTAGTCTGTTCTATATTCTATGTTCTATATGTTCTGTGTTCCTGAGGTAGTCTGTTCTATATTCTATGTTCTATATGTTCTGTGTTCCTGAGGTAGTCTGTTCTATATTCTATGTTCTATATGTTCTGTGTTCCTGAGGTAGTCTGTTCTATATTCTATGTTCTATATGTTCTGTGTTCCTGAGGTAGTCTGTTCTATATTCTATGTTCTATATGTGCTGTGTTCCTGAGGTAGTCTGTTCTATATTCTATGTTCTGTGTTCTGTGTACCTGAGGTAGTCTGTTCTATATTCTATATTCTATATGTTCTGTGTTCCTGAGGTAGTCTGTTCTATATTCTATGTTCTATATGTTCTGTGTTCCTGAGGTAGTCTGTTCTATATTCTATGTTCTATATGTTCTGTGTTCCTGAGGTAGTCTGTTCTATATTCTATGTTCTATATGTTCTGTGTTCCTGAGGTAGTCTGTTCTATATTCTATGTTCTATATGTTCTGTGTTCCTGAGGTAGTCTGTTCTATATTCTATGTTCTATATGTTCTGTGTTCCTGAAGTAGTCTGTTCTATATTCTATGTTCTGTGTTCTGTGTACCTGAGGTAGTCTGTTCTATATTCTATGTTCTATATGTTCTGTGTTCCTGAGGTAGTCTGTTCTATATTCTATGTTCTATATGTTCTGTGTTCCTGAAGTAGTCTGGTCTATATTCTATGTTCTATATGTTCTGTGTTCCTGAGGTAGTCTGTTCTATATTCTATGTTCTATATGTTCTGTGTTCCTGAGGTAGTCTGTTCTATATTCTATGTTCTATATGTTCTGTGTTCCTGAAGTAGTCTGGTCTATATTCTATGTTCTATATGTGCTGTGTTCCTGAGGTAGTCTGTTCTATATTCTATGTTCTGTGTTCTGTGTACCTGAGGTAGTCGGGTTCTATATTCTATGTTCTGTGTTCTGTGTACCTGAGGTAGTCTGTTCTATATTCTATACCTGTTGTGTGTTCTGTGGAGGGCTCTGGCTCAGTTCCCACAGTGCAGTCGCCACTCTTCCCCGGCCTTGCACTGGATTTGGACTCAAAAGTCTTGTTGAATGACCGACACAGGTCTATAGACTGACGGAGTCCTCCTTTCTGCTTCATCCCTCCATCCTTCTTCTCCTTCGTCAGGTTTCCCTCCTTCTCGTCCTCCACCCATATCAGTCCTTCTCCAGAATAGAGCATGGGGATGTCAGCCAGGCTTTCATCCTGGTGTACGAATCTGGGGCGGGAGACGGTGTTTAGATTCACAACACACACACACACACACACACACACACACACACACACACACACACACACACACACACACACACACACACACACACACACACACACACACACACACACACACCAACTGACCCTCATACAGTATCAAGCAGATGTTAAGATGGGAGTAACAGCCGTGTGTGTATATAGCCACTAACAGCAGAGCAGAATTAAACAGGATCGTGTTCAATATAAAGCAATAAGCACATTCCTGGCATACTTTAAAATACAAAATAAAAGTCCTCCGTTTTACATTCCTGGCATACTTCAAAATAAATGGGCCCTGGTCTAAAGTAGTACACTACCCCTATGGGCCCTGGTCTAAAGTAGTGCACTACCCCTATGTGCCCTGGTCTAAAGTAGTGCACTACCCTATGGGCCCTGGTCTAAAGTAGTACACTACCCCTATAGGCCCTGGTCTAAAGTTGTGCACTACCCCTATGGGCCCTGGTCTATAGTAGTACACTACCCCTATGGGCCCTGGTCTAAAGTAGTGCACTACCCTATGGGCCCTGGTCTAAAGTAGTGCACTACCCCTATGGGCCCTGGTCTAAAGCAGTGCACTAGCCTATGCGCCTTGGTCTAAAGTAGTGCACTACCCTATGGGCCCTGGTCTAAAGCAGTGCACTACCCTATGGGCCCTGGTCTAAAGCAGTGCACTACCCTATGGGCCCTGGTCTAAAGTAGTGCACTACCCTATGGGCCCTGGTCTAAAGTAGTGCACAACCTCTATGGGCCCTGGTCTATAGTAGTGCACTACCCTATGGGCCCTGGTCTAAAGTAGTACACTACCCCTATGGGCCCTGATCTACAGTAGTGCACTACCCTATGGGCCCTGGTCTAAAGTAGTGCACTACCCTCTATGGGTCCTGGTCTAAAGTAGTGCACTACCCCTATGGGCCCTGGTCTAAAGTAGTGCACTACCCCTATGGGCCCTGGTCTAAAGTAGTACACTACCCCTATGGGCCCTGGTCTAAAGTAGTGCACTACCCCTATGGGCCCTGGTCTAAAGTAGTGCACTACCCCTATGGGCCCTGGTCTAAAGTAGTGCACTACCCTCTATGGGCCCTGGTCTAAAGTAGTGCACTACCCCTATGTGCCCTGGTCTAAAGTAGTGCACTACCCTATGGGCCCTGGTCTAAAGTAGTACACTACCCCTATAGGCCCTGGTCTAAAGTAGTGCACTACCCCTATGGGCCCTGGTCTAAAGCAGTGCACTAGCCTATGCGCCTTGGTCTAAAGTAGTGCACTACCCTATGGGCCCTGGTCTAAAGTTGTGCACTACCCTATGGGCCCTGGTCTATAGTAGTACACTACCCTATGGGCCCTGGTCTAAAGTAGTACACTACCCCTATGGGCCCTGGTCTACAGTAGTGCACTACCCTATGGGCCCTGGTCTAAAGTAGTGCACTACCCTCTATGGGCCCTGGTCTAAAGTAGTGCACTACCCCTATGTGCCCTGGTCTAAAGTAGTGCACTACCCTATGGGCCCTGGTCTAAAGTAGTACACTACCCCTATAGGCCCTGGTCTAAAGTAGTGCACTACCCCTATGGGCCCTGGTCTAAAGTTGTGCACTACCCTATGGGCCCTGGTCTAAAGTAGTGCACTACCCTATGGGCCCTGGTCTAAAGTAGTGCACTACCCCTATGGGCCCTGGTCTAAAGTAGTACACTACCCTATGGGCCCTGGTATAAAGTAGTGCACTACCCTATGGGCCCTGGTCTAAAGTAGTGCACTACCCTATGGGCCCTGGTCTAAAGTAGTACACTACCCCTATAGGCCCTGGTCTAAAGTAGTGCACTACCCCTATGGGCCCTGGTCTAAAGTAGTGCACTACCCTATGGGCCCTGGTCTAAAGTAGTGCACTACCCCTATGGGCCCTGGTCTAAAGTAGTGCACTACCCTATGGGCCCTGGTCTAAAGTAGTGCACTACCCCTATGGGCCCTGGTCTAAAGTAGTACACTACCCTATGGGCCCTGGTCTAAAGTAGTGCACCAATATAGTATATAGTATAGGGAGCCACTTGGGAAGCAACTCTAAACAGAATATCTCCCTCAGTCTCAGGCAACGTGTCATAGGATCGGAGGTTAGAGGTCAGGGTTGGCAACGTGTCATAGGATCGGAGGTTAGAGGTCAGGGTTGGCAACGTGTCATAAGATCGGAGGTTAGAGGTCAGGGTTGGCAACGTGTCATAGGATCGGAGGTTAGAGGTCAGGGTTGGCAACGTGTCATAGGATCGGAGGTTAGAGGTCAGGGGTTGGCAACGTGTCATAGGATCGGAGGTTAGAGGTCAGGGTTGGCAACGTGTCATAGGATCGGAGGTTAGAGGTTAGGGTTGGCAACGTGTCATAGGATCGGAGGTTAGAGGTTAGGGTTGGCAACGTGTCATAGGATCGGAGGTTAGAGGTTAGGGGTTGGCAACGTGTCATAGGATCGGAGGTTAGAGGTTAGGGTTGGCAACGTGTCATAGGATCGGAGGTTAGAGGTTAGGGTTGGCAACGTGTCATAGGATCGGAGGTTAGAGGTTAGGGTTGGCAACGTGTCATAGGATCGGAGGTTAGAGGTTAGGGTTGGCAACGTGTCATAGGATCGGAGGTTAGAGGTTAGGGTTGGCAACGTGTCATAGGATCGGAGGTTAGAGGTCAGGGTTGGCAACGTGTCATAGGATCGGAGGTTAGAGGTCAGGGGTTGGCTTGCATGAACTGGCTGCATGTCAAGGCAAGCATTTCATTTCTCGTTGGGAGATTCAGACTTACTTGCTCTGTGGAGGAAAACATTTTTCCTTGATGCTGCTCAGATAACAACAATGTTACAGAGAAAGAACGATTAACACAGGAGAGAGAGAGAGAGAGAGAGAGAGAGAGAGAGAGAGAGAGAGAGAGAGAGAGAGAGAGAGAGAGAGAGAGAGAGAGAGAGCGATTAACACAGGAGAGCGAGAGAGAGAGAGAAAGAAAGAAAGAGCTCAACAAAGAGAGATGGAGAGAGACAGCAAAGAGATTGTCAACAAACAGTTGATTGACAGACAGTCTAGGTCAGAGATCATTAGGTTGGTGCTTACATGCTACTACAGGCCACAGAAGACCAGGGGAACCGTTTCAGGGAGATAATTGTTTTTTGAAGAGGAACGTGCTACAAGGGAAGGGCGAGTTTTGGAGTGTTTTAATACTCATTTTCAGCAGAGTAGATTGGTTTTCAGGTTAACAGTGGTTTTTCAGGAGAGTAGGTTGGCTTTGAGGATAACAAACAAGAAACCGCTCACCCAGAAGCAGCGTTTCTGGTGGGCGGAGACTTTAACGAGGGGAGACTTAAAACCGTTCCACCTCAACTTTTACTAACACGACTCCTGCGCCACTGGGGAGCGCTAAAACTCAGGAACTCAAGACCCCGTTTCTTCTACCCACATAAACACATGCAAGATCCTCCCTGGTCCTCCCTTTGACAAATCTGACCACGACTCCATATTCTCCTGCTTCCTGTTTACAAACGAAAGCTCAAACAGGACGTACCAGCGATGCACTCAATGTGGAAGTGGTCGAGATGAAGCAGACGCGAGGCTACACGACTGCTTTGCTAGTACAGACTGGGATATGTTCAGCGATTCATCCAATATAGCATTGTGGAGTTTACCACATCGGTCATCAATAAGTGCATCGACAACATCGTCCACACAGTGACTGTACTAATGTATCCCAACCAAAAACCATTAGCTCAGTGTGATGTGGCATGTAATCAAAGGCTAGAGCCACTTACAAGGAACGGGACACAGACATGGAAAGCCTGTAATGACCACCGAGACATCAACCAGGAAAAATAACAATATAGGAGGAAGGTGAAATCCGACGCTCGTCGTATGTGGCAAGGCTTTCAGACGATAACAGATTCCAAAAGGGAAACCCGGCCGTGAGCTGCCCAGTGACGCAAAACTCCCAAATGAGCTAAATGCCTTTTATGCTCGATTCGAGGAATATAACACTGTGTCTTGCGTGAGGGCTCCTGTTTTTCCCGGATGACTGTGTTATCTCGCTCTCCATGACCGATGTGAGAAAAACATTTAAACAGGTTAACAATCACAAGGCCAAAATACCAGGACACTTTGCGGTCAAGGTTGGTACAATTGCCATACCAAGCGGTGATGCAGCCAGTCAAGATGCTCTCGATGGTGCAGCTGCAGAACTTGCTTTGAGGTTAACAGTGGTTTTTCAGGGGAGTAGGTTGGTTTGAGGTTAACAGTGTTTTTTCAGGAGAATAGGTTGGTTTGAGGTTAACATTGGTTTTTCAGGAGAATAGGTTGGCTTTGAGGTTAACAGTGATTTTCCAGGAGAGTAGGTTGGCTTCGAGGTTAACAGTACAGAGATGCAATCCAAGAGAGCACTTCAAGGCAGAAACAAAAATATTAAATGAAGAACAGAAAAGATTCACATCCGTTCACATCTTACATGAAATGTTAAAGAAAACCATTCAGTGGATCATTAAACCAAACCAACAGGGCTGTAGGAGCAAACCGTTTCAGAGGGAAGGTAGGTACCAGGGCAGGGAAAGACCGGGCTGTAGGAGCAAACCGTTTCAGAGGGAAGGTAGGTACCAGGGCAGGGAAAGACCGGGCTGTAGGAGCAAACCGTTTCAGAGGGAAGGTAGGTACCAGGGCAGGGAAAGACCGGGCTGTAGGAGCAAACCGTTTCAGAGGGAAGGTAGGTACCAGGGCAGGGAAAGAGGGCTGTAGGACAGGGCTATTCAGATGCTAGGGGGACTGGAGGTGTAGAGGATGAGAGAAGAAGAGATGATGGAGAGGAGAAGTTGACTGAGGAAGAGGAAGGTAAATCAAACTAATGGTGGGGATGAGGATGAAGGGAGGGAGGGAGGGAACGTGGGAGGGAGGGAGGGATGATGGATGGAGGGAGGGAGGGAGGGAACATGGGAGGGAGGGAACGTGGGAGAGAGGGAACGTGGGAGAGAGGGAACGTGGGAGGGAGGGAGGGATGATGGATGGAGGGAGGGAGGGAGGGAACATGGGAGGGAGGGAACGTGGGAGAGAGGGAACGTGGGAGAGAGGGAACGTGGGAGGGAGGGAAGGATGATGGAGGGAGGGAACGTGGGAGGAGGGAAGGATGATGGAGGGAGAGAACGTGGGAGGAGGGAAGGATGATGGAGGGAGAGAACGTGGGAGGGATGATGGATGGAGGGAGGGAACATGGGAGGGAGGGAACGTGGGAGAGAGGGAACGTGGGAGGGAGGGAAGGATGATGGAGGGAGAGAACGTGGGAGGGAGGGAACGTGGGAGAGAGGGAACGTGGGAGGGAGGGAACGTGGGAGAGAGGGAACGTGGGAGGGAGGGAACGTGGGAGGGAGGGAACATGGGAGAGAGGGAACGTGGGAGGGAGGGAACGTGGGAGGGAGGGAACATGGGAGAGAGGGAACGTGGGAGGGAGGGAACGTGGGAGAGAGGGAACATGGGAGAGAGGGAACATGGGAGAGAGGGAACGTGGGAGGGAGGGAACGTGGGAGAGAGGGAACGTGGGAGAGAGGGAACGTGGGAGGGAGGGATGATGGATGGAGGGAGGGAACATGGGAGGGAGGGAACATGGGAGAGAGGGAGGGATGATGGATGGAGGGAGGGAACATGGGAGGGAGGGAACATGGGAGGGAGGGAACATGGGAGAGAGGGAACGTGGGAGGGAGGGAACGTGGGAGGGAGGGAACGTGGGAGGGAGGGAACATGGGAGGGATGGAACGTGGGAGGGAGGGAACGATGATGGAGGGAGGGAGGGAACGTGGGAGGGAGGGAACAGAAAGAAGACAGTTACCCACCTATTCATGATCAGATACACACGGCCATTGACTTTAGCATGACTGTATGAGGAGAGGCAGGAATGGAGAGATGCAGATTAGAAAGACAAGCAGAAAAGAGGCAGGATGATAATCAAGTAGGAAATGGATGAGAAACCAACAGACCACTACACAGACCACCACACAGACCACCACACAGACCACTACACAGACCACTACACAGACCACCGCACAGACCACCACACAGACCACCACACAGACCACCACACAGACCACCACACAGACCACCACACAGACCACTACACAGACCACCACACAGACCACTACACACCACCACAGAGACCACTACACAGACCACTACACAGACCACTACACAGACCACCACACAGACCACCACACAGACCACTACACACCACCACACAGACCACCACACAGACCACTACACAGACCACCACACAGACCACCACACAGACCACTACACAGACCACCACACAGACCACTACACAGACCACCACACAGACCACCACACAGACCACCACACAGACCACCACACAGACCACCACACAGACCACCACACAGACCACCACACAGACCACTACACAGACCACCACACAGACCACCACACAGACCACTACACAGACCACCACACAGACCACTACACAGACCACTACACAGACCACCACACAGACCACCACACAGACCACTACACATACCACCACACAGACCACTACACAGACCACCACACAGACCACCACACAGACCACCACACAGACCACCACACAGACCACCACACAGGCCACTACACAGACCACCACACAGACCACTACACAGACTACCACACAGGCCACTACACAGACCACTACACAGACCACTACACAGACCACTACACAGACCACCACACAGACCACCACACAGACCACCACACAGACCACCACACAGGCCACTACACAGACCACTACACAGACCACTACACAGACCACCACACAGACCACCACACAGACCACCACACAGGCCACTACACAGACCACCACACAGACCACTACACAGACCACCACAAAGACTACCACAAAGACCACTACACAGACCACTACACAGATTACCACAGACCACCACACAGACCACTACACAGACCACCACACAGACTACTACACATACTACTACACAGACTACCACACAGACCACTACACAGACCACCACACAGACTACCACACAGAGCACTACACAGACCACTACACAGACCACTACACAGACCACCACACAGACCACCACACAGACCACCACACAGACCACTACACAGACCACCACACAGACCACCACACAGACCACTACACAGACCACCACACAGACCACCACCCACTACACAGACCACTACACAGACCACTACACAGACCACCACACAGACCACCACACAGACCACCCCACAGACCACCACACAGACCACCACACAGACCACTACACATACCACCACACAGACCACCACACAGACCACCACACAGACCACTACACAGACCACCACACAGACCACCACACAGACCACTACACAGACCACTACACAGACCACTACACAGACCACCACACAGACCACTACACAGACCACCACACAGACCACCACACAGACCACCACACAGACCACCACACAGACCACTACACAGACCACTACATAGACCACCACACAGACCACTACACAGACCACTACATAGACCACCACACAGACCACTACACAGACCACTACACAGACCACTACACAGACCACTACATAGACCACCACACAGACCACTACACAGACCACTACACAGACCACTACACAGACCACTACACAGACCACTACATAGACCACCACACAGACCACTACACAGACCACTACAGTTTCAGCATTTCTCAGTGTGAAAGAAACCCCCAGATGAGATAGTTATAATGACAGCATGATATCAGAACCCCAGAACACCCAGTGAATCCCAGGACATAAACATGTCAAAATGAGATGAACCATTTCTGGGTTCAGAGCCAGTCACCCAGCTCACCTTTAGATTCTGCCACAAACTCATGTTAGCACCCCAAACTAATGCCTAGGCTTTAGCTCAGTGAGTTAACATAGTCTAGAGCAGTACCAGAGTTCAACCCCCAGTCAGCTCACCTTTAGATTCTGCCACAAACTCATGTTAGCACCCCAAACTAATGCCTAGGCTTTAGCTCAGTGGGTTAACATAGTCTAGAGCAGTACCAGAGTTCAACCCCCAGTCAGCTCATCTGTAGATGGTGCTGAAACTCATGTTAGCTCCCCAAACTAATGCCTAGGCTTTAGCTCAATGGGTTAACACAGTCAATCACTCAGTCTCACCTGTAGATGGTGCTGTCCTGTTTTTGGGCCACAGCCTTCAGATCAGTGAGCAGCAGGAAGCGGTCGTGGAAGTAGTGAAGGTGGAGGATACACACCAGGAGGAAGGAGGTGGGGATGAAGATACGTGTGAAAAGCATCGATACGGAGAACTGTTCTAGTCCCAGGTCCTTCAGTCTGGAGAGAGAGGAGGGTGGGGGAGAGGGAGAGGGGGGAGGAGAGAGAGGAGGGGAGAGAGCGAGAGACCACACCATACATTATATCTCAACCCCAGGTCCTTCAGTCTGGAGACAGACCACACCATACATCAGATCTCTCACTAATGCAGGACTAAATGTACAGAGAAATGTAGGTGTCTGAGCATTGCAAATATTCTCTTTAGCTATTTTGTGAACTTCAGGGTAGGGGTCAGGGGTCAGGACTCACTTCTCTTTACTCATGTCAGTCATGTTAGACCAGAAGGGTAGGGAGGGTCAGGGGTTAGGGGTTACGACGCACTTCTCTTTACTCATGTCAGTCATGTTAGACCAGAAGGGTAGGGAGGGTTAGGGGTTAGGGGTCAGGGGTTAGGGGTTAGGACTCACTTCTCTTTACTCATGTCAGTCATGTTAGACCAGAAGGGTAGGGAGGGTCAGGGGTTAGGGGTTACGACTCACTTCTCTTTACTCATGTCAGTCATGTTAGACCAGAAGGGTAGGGAGGGTTAGGGGTCAGGGGTTAGGACTCACTTCTCTTTGCTCATGCCAGGCATGTTAGACCAGAAGGGTAGGGAGGGTTAGGGGTCAGGGGTTAGGACTCACTTCTCTTTGCTCATGCCAGGCATGTTAGACCAGAAGGGTAGGGAGGGTTAGGGGTCAGGGGTTAGGACTCACTTCTCTTTGCTCATGCCAGGCATGTTAGACCAGAAGGGTAGGGAGGTCTCAAACTGGAAGGTGTAGACCAGGATGAGGACCAGCATAGTGTAGACCACCACAGACATCCAGAAGTATTTCAGGATCCTCCTCCAATACTCATAGTGCACCTGGAGACAAACACACACACACACACACACACACACACACACACACACACACACACACACACACACACACACACACACACACACACACACACACACACACACACACACACACACACACACACACACACACACACACACACACACACACACACACACACACACACACACACACACACACACACACACACACACACACACACACACACACACACACACACACACACACACACACACACACACACACACACACACACACACACACACACACACACACACACACACACACACACACACACACACACACACACACACACACACACACACACACACACACACACACACACACACACACACACACACACACACACACACACACACACACACACACACACACACACACACACACACACACACACACACACACACACACACACACACACACACACACACACACACACACACACACACACACACACACACACACACACCCCAGATTGGTTTAAATGCTTTACTGTGTTGTTTGCCCAGATCATTTGGGTGAGGGATTAACATGTGTAGCATCCTCTGTGTACGTAATGCAATAGTCTTCGTTTCTCAGAACAAGAATAGACTGACGAGTTTCAGAAGAAAGATCTTTGTTTCTGGCCATTTTGAGCCTGTAATCGAACCCACAAATGCTGATGCTCCGGATACTCAACTAGTCTAAAGAAGGCCAGTTTTATTGCTTCTTTAATCAGAACAGTTTTCAGCTGTGCTAACATACTTGCAAAAGGGTTTTCTAATGATCAATTAGCCTTTTAAAATGATAAACTTGGATTAGCTAACACAACGTGCCATTGGAACACAGGAGTGATGGTTGCCGATAATGGGCCTACCTAGATATTCCATTTATAATCTGCTGTTTACAGCTACAATAGTCATTTACAAAATTAACAATGTCTACACTGTATTTCGGATCAATTTTATGTTATTTTATTAAATGACAAAAAAATTGATTTTTTTCCAAAAACAAGGACATTTCCAAGTGAACCCAAACTTTTGAACGGTAGTGTACGTGTGTATGTGTGTGTGTATCGTGCATGCCTGTTTCTCTATATATATATGTGTGTGTGTGTGCGTGCCTGCGTGCGTGTGTGTGCGTGCGTGCGTGTGTGTGTGTGTACCTGATAGAGCGCCACACAGAAGAGGAAGAGCATCATATAGATGATCTTGTACATGACCATGCGTCCCTCGAAGCTGACGAAGAAGAACATTCCCCCACAGATATAGATCCAGTATTTCACCAGCATCTCCATCACCATGTTCCCCAGAACCTGCATGATGTCCTGCTCCCCTCCTTCCTCATCCTCCTCTTCCTCTATAAACAAGGTAACAGACAGGAGATACTGAGTAAGTGGTCCTACATGATGAATTGTATGTAAATGATAGCAGTGTGGACAACAGGATGTAAAGTTCTGACCCTTTAGCTCAGCTGGTAAACACAGTCTTGGGTTCGAACTCAGTCGGTCACACATGATAAAACATTGTATTATTGACCAGCTGTGATATTAGTTCTGACCCTTTAGCTCAGCTGGCTGACACAGTCTTGGGTTCGAACTCAGTCGGTCACACATGATAAAAACAGTGTATTATTGAGCAGCTGTGATATTAGTTCTGACCCTTTAGCTCAGCTGGCTAACACAGTCTTGGGTTCGAACCCAGTCGGACACACATGATAAAACAGTGTATTATTGAGCAGCTGTGATATTAGTTCTGACCCTTCTTCTTCTTGAGTTGGTTATCCACATGTACGTCAGTGAGTACAGCAGCCTCCTCTCTCTGCTCCTCCTGTCTCTCTGTCAGAGTCTGTATCAGCAACAGCCAAAAGCTCAACAGGCATAGGATCTAGACAGACAACAGACACCATTACTGACCCGGGAAGTACAGACAACATACATCATTACTGACACAGGAAGTACAGACAACAGACATCATTATAGACACAGGAAGTACAGACAACAGACATCATTATAGACACAGGAAGTACAGACAACAGACATCATTACTGACACAGGAAGTACAGACAACAGACATCATTACTGACACAGGACGTACAGACAACATACATCATTACTGACACATGAAGTACAGACAACATACATCATTACTGACACAGGAAGTACAGACAACAGACATCATTACTGACACAGGAAGTACAGACAACAGACATCATTACTGACACAGGACGTACAGACAACATACATCATTACTGACACATGAAGTACAGACAGCATACATCATTACTGACACAGGAAGTACAGACATCATTATAGACACAGGAAGTACAGACAACATACACCATTACTGACACAGGAAGTACAGACAACATACACAATTACTGACACAGGAAGTACAGACATCATTATAGACACAGGAAGTACAGACAACATACATCATTACTGACACAGGAAGTACAGACATCATTATAGACACAGGAAGTACAGACAACATACACCATTACTGACACAGGAAGTACAGACAACATACACCATTACTGACACAGGAAGTACATACAACATACATCATTACTGACACAGGAAGTACAGACAACAGACATAATTTTAGACACAGGAAGTACAGACAGCAGACATCATTACTGACACAGGAAGTACAGACAACAGTCCTGAGATAAAATGGGATCGAGAGAGACTGTCACATAAATGTTATTTTAGAAAGAGTCCTGATTGATCCAAGATGGCAGCAATGGCAGCAGTTTCACATCCTCAGCAGTTAGACATACCAGTTTACTCAGAACAGTTCTGTCTCTACCAGTTTACTCAGAACAGTTCTGTCTCTACCAGTTTACTCAGAACAGTTCTGTCTCTACCAGTTTACTCAGAACAGTTCTGTCTCTACCAGTTTACTCAGAACAGTTCTGTCTCTACCAGTTTACTCAGAACAGTTCTGTCTCTACCAGTTTACTCAGAACAGTTCTGTCTCTACCAGTTTACAGTTCTGTCTCTACCATTTTACAGTTCTGTCTCTACCATTTTACTCAGAACAGTTCTGTCTCTACCAGTTTACCTTGGAGCCCAGTTGCCTAAAGGGCACGTCCATCTTGATGAAGAGTCCAGGTACGGGCTCCAGCAGCTCAAAGCTCCAGATGTACTGCAGCACAATGAGCAGGTTCCCATAGAGCACCATGAAGGGAGAGGTTAGCATGGTGTAACGACGACGATCCCTCACCATCCACAACATACACGACCACATCAGGAACACAAACGTCAGCCAGCTAACATACGTGATGCTCCACGCCTGGGGAGGGAGAGACAGAAAGAGAGAGAAGGGGGAGTAACAGAGAGAGAGAGAGAGGGGGGGAGATAAAGAGGGAGAGAAAGAGAGAGGTAGAGAGAGGTAGAGAGAGAGAGAGAGAGAGAGAGAGAGAGAGAGAGAGAGAGAGAGAGAGAGAGAGAGAGAGAGAGAGAGAGAGAGAGAGAGAGAGAGGGTCAAAGAGACATGGAGACTGATATAGAAATAACCCAGCTAGCACATAACATTCTGAGAACCATATGTTTCTTATAACATGAGGAAACCTGTAGGAAACGGTATGCTGAGGTACGGACATTTCCAAAGAAGAACAAAACGTTCTATAAAAAAAAACACAAAAAAGCTTTAGTAACGTTCAGAGAACGTTCTAAGAATGTTATCCTAAAAACGTATACATTCCATTCTCAGCATCAACAAAACTGTCTTCCATCTTGTTTAGTGTGTTCAGGTCTGTTGGCCGCGTCAAACTAACTATCCACACCTGATCTTAATACGTTTCCTTTGAAATGCGGTCTGTTTGAATAGGCTAAAATGAACAGCTTTGCATGCGTAAAAGAAACATGACATGCTAGCTCCATCATAGTGGCGTAGTGGACTAATTTCCATGGTTAGAGAACAGAAAATGTTATAGGTTAAAATCTATGTCACAATAAAACAAAAATTTGTTTGCATGATTAATGGCTAAGGAAAGGAGTTTCCAAATGTTCTATCTTTGCTTGGAGTTAGCGTTATTAGCAGTGTTATTAAAAGTCTTGTTGAAGTCTCCTGTGTGGCGTAGCGGTCTCAGGCACTGCATCGCAGTGTAACTACAGCCTAGGGTTCGATCCCAGGCTGTATCCCACTGGCCGTGACCGGGAGTCGCATAGGGCGGCGCACAATTGGCCCAGTGTCGTCCGGGTTGGGGGAGAGGCTTTACTTGGCTCATTGCGCTCTAGTGACTCCTTGTGGCGAACCGGGAATCTGCAGGCTGACCTCGGTCGTCAGTTGAACGGTGTTTCATTGGTGCTGCTGGCTTCCGGGTTAAGCGGGCGGGTGTTAAGAAGCGTGGTTTGGCGGGTCATGTTTTGGAGGACGTATGACTCGACCTTCGCCTCTCCCGAGTCCGTTGGGGATGTTGAAGCAATGAGACAAGATCGTAATTGAATAGAAACACACACCCCTATTGGAACAATCCTTGAATAGTAGACATTTTCAAATATATGCAACTTCGGCCGGGCGCCTGCAAGCTGACTTAGGTCGCCAGCTGGACGGTGTTTCCTCCGACACATTGGTGCGGCTGGCTTCCAGATTAAGCGAGCAGTGTGTCAAGAAGCACTGCGGCTTGGCAGTGTCGTGTTTTGGAGGACGCAGGGCTCTCGACCTTCGCCTCTCCCGAGTCCGTACGGGAGTTGCAGCGATGAGACCAGACTGTAACTACCAATTGGAAACCACGAAATTGGGGTGAAGAAGGTGTAAAAGTACCCCAAAAAATATTTTACAAAAAGAAAATGAAACAAAATAAATAATTAATTACAATACATTTAGAACACAAAATGAAAGCTTTTGGATATCGGAGAAATATTGAGGTGAATCCTATTTTAGTCATAAAAAGATTCTCATAGGTAAGATGTAGAAAACCTGCAGAGAGCCTTTCCAACTGACAATCTCTTAGAAGAAAATATAAAATATAAATTGGAAAACAATACTTAAAAATAACTGATATCGGCACAAGATTAAGTGTTGGAATATAAATACTACAGTTAATGAAAATCTTATACTTAATCCAGTATAAATTAATATATATAATTGATTATACAAGAGACGAAATTCTACAGCACAATGGCAGATTAATGCCTCAAGTGTACTAACAGTGACTCAATAATTCATGCCTTCTGGGAGTGCTATAATATCCAATAGTTATGGCCAGAAAGCTGTCTGTCAGAAGTTTTACGATGTAAGTTTACTTTTAATGTCGCCATCTGCATATTTCAAGACTTGGCATACGAGGGTGCGGTGAGATAGCCCGATGGATTGGACAATACTATATCCGTCTCTTATATTGCAGACGCTATTACTTAAATACTGGAAGTCAAACGATAGCCCGACATAAAGAGAACGGAAGAATAAAATGCTTTATTATTTAAATGTTGAAAGAAATCTGGCTACAGACAGAAACAACATAACACAATTTGAAGTCATACGAGGTAGAGTCTTACAAGCATTAGAAAGAACATTGGATGTGGATATGGTGGGAACATGTTGGTCTGAGCAAGCGGGATTTCATTCATGTTAGTTGAAATGTACACTACATGGCCAAAAGTATGTTATCACCTGCTTGTCAAACATCTCATTCCAACATCATGGGCATTAATATGGAGTTTGTCCCCCCTTCGTTGCTATAACAGCCTCCACTCTTCTGGGAAGGCTTTCCACTAGATGTTGGAACATTACTGCAAGGACTTGCTTCCATTCAGCCACAAGAGCATTAGTGAGGTCGGGCACTGATGTTGGGCGATTAGGCCTGGCTCGCAGTTGGCGTTCCAATTCATCCCAAAGGTGTTCGATGGGGTTGAGGTCAGGGCTCTGTACAGGCCATACAAGTTCTTCCACACCAATCTCAACAAATCATTTCTGTATGGACCTTACTTTTTGCATGGAGTATTGTCATGCTGAAACAGGAAAGGGCCTTCCCCAAACTGTTGCCACAAAGTTGGAAGCACAGAATCATCTAGAATGTCATTGTCTGCTGTAGCGTTAAGATTTCCCTTCACCGTAACTAACTAAGAGGCCTAGCCCGAACCATGAAAAAGAGCCCCAGACCATTATTCTTCCTCCACCAAACTTTACAGTTGGCACTATGCATTGGGGCAGGTAGCGTTCTCCTGGCATCTGCCAAACCCAGATTCATCCATCAAACTGCCAGGTGGTGAAACGTGATTCATCACTCCAGAGAACGTGTTTCCACTGCTCCAGAGTCCAATGGCGGTGAGCTTTACACCACTCCAGCCGACGCTTGGCATTGCGCATGGTGATCTTAGGCTTGTGTGTGGCTGCTCGGCCATGGAAACCCATTTCATGAAGCTCCCGACCAACAGTTATTGTGCTGACGTTGCTTCCAGAGGCAGTTTGGACCTCGCTAGTGAGTGTTGCAACCGAGGACAGACGATCTTTACACGCTACAAGCACTCGCTGGTCCCCGTTCTGTGAGCTTGTGTGGTCTACCATTTTGTGGCTGAGCCGTTGCTGCGCCTCGACATTGCCACTTCACAATAACAGCACTTATAGTTGACCGGGGCAGCTTCAGCAGGGTAGAAATTTGACAAACTGACTTGTTGGGAAAGGTGGCATACTATGAACGTGCCACGTTGAAAGTCACTGAGCTCTTCGGTACGGGCCATTATACTGCCAATGTTTGTCTATGGAGATTGCATGGCTGTTTGTCCATGGAGATTGCATGGCTGTGTGCTGAATTTTATACACCTGTCAGCATTTGGGCGTGACTGAAATAGCAAATCCACAAATTTGAAGTAGTGTCCACATACTTTTGTCTATGTAGTTGTTTTTGTTAATTGTAAAAACAATAGTAAAGGGCCTCCCGATTGGCACAGCGTTCTAAGCCACTGCATTGCAGTGCTTAAGGCGTCACTACAGACTCGGGTTCGATCCCAGGCTGTGTCACTGCGGGCCCTGACCGGTAGACCCATGAGGTGGGGTACAATTGGCCCAGCGTCGTGCAGGTTAGGGGAGGGTTTGGCAAGCTGACTTCAGTCGCCAGTTGTACAGTGTTCCCTCTGACACATTGGTGCGGCTGGCTTCCGGGTTAAGTGAGCAGTGTGTCAAGAAGCAGTGCGGCTTGGCAGGGTCGTGTTTTGGAGAACGCATGGCTCTCGACCTTCGCCTCTTGCAGCGATGGGACTAGACTGTACCTACCAATTTGATATTGTGGGTAAAAGTACAATAAAATAGATACAGTATATTGACATAAAAGACAATTATAAATAAAAAAGGTTAAAAAAATACTAAAATAAAATATCACAAACAAAACTCTTATTGAAAGATTCAGTGAAAGTTTTAAGGAAATTATTTAAAAAACGAAACAGTTCCATTGTCTGAGCGTTAATTAGACCTCCCAGGAAACTTTCAAGGAACCAGAGTAAACCAGTGTTCTCAGGTCCTCCCTGCAAACTAAAAATAAACGTTCCCAGAACTGGCGAAACGTTCACTTCTGTTCTCAGAATGTTTAAAAAGACGTTCAGTTTATACCGGTCAGGAAACGTATAGCTTTCTTCCCACAACCAATGTGAAACCAAAAACGTACGTTCCCACAACTTCCAAGGAACCAAATGTGCTAGCTGGGAAGGCCTCAAAACCTCAATCTACAGTGACTCAAAACCAAAACATAAGTAGGCCTTCCTACAAATCACCATCAAGAAAACAGTTCTGGTCATTTATTAGATGACAGGTGCTTTCTTTAGATGTGATGTGAGCGCGCGCACGCACACACACACACACACACACACACACACACACACACACACACACACACACACACACACACACACACACACACACACACACACACACACACACACACAGGTGCTTTTTATTTCGCCTTGACGTGAGCACAGTCACCAGAGGAACCACATTCACCACAGTCACCAGAGGGACCACATTCACCACAGTCACCAGAGGGACCACATTCACCACAGTCACCAGAGGGACCAGTCACCACAGTCACCACAGTCACCAGAGGGACCACAGTCACCACAGTCACTAGAGGGACCACCGTCACCACAGTCACCAGAGGGACCACAGTCACCACAGTCACCAGAGGGACCACAGTCACCACAGTCACCAGAGTGACCAGTCACCACAGTCACCAGAGGGACCACAGTCACCAGAGGCACCACAGTCACCACAGTCACCAGAGGGACCAGTCACCACAGTCACCAGAGGGACCACAGTCACCAGAGGGACCAGAGGGACCACAGTCACCACAGTCACGAGAGGGACCACAGTCACCACAGTCAGAGGACCACAGTCACCAGAGGGACCAGTCACCAGAGGGACCAGAGGGACCACAGTCACCAGAGGGACCAGTCACCACAGGGACCAGTCACCAGAGGGACCACAGTCACCACAGTCACCACAGGGACCACAGTCACCAGAGGGACCACAGTCACCAGAGGGACCACAGTCACCAGAGGGACCAGTCACCAGAGGGACCACAGTCACCAGAGGGACCACAGTCACCAGAGGGACCAGAGGGACCACAGTCACCAGAGGGACCATAGGGACCAGAGGGACCACAGTCACCAGAGGGACCAGAGGGACCACAGTCACCACAGTCACCAGAGGGACCACAGTCACCAGAGGGACCAGAGGGACCACAGTCACCAGAGGGACCACAGTCACCAGAGGGACCACAGTCACCAGAGGGACCAGAGAGACCAGAGGGACCAGAGGGACCACAGTCACCAGAGGGACCACAGTCACCAGAGGGACCACAGTCACCAGAGGGACCACAGACACCAGAGGGACCACAGTCACCAAAGGGACCAGAGGGACCACAGTCACCAGAGGGACCAGAGGGACCACAGTCACCAGAGGGACCACAGACACCAGAGGGACCACAGTCACCAAAGGGACCAGAGGGACCAGAGGGACCACAGTCACCAGAGGGACCAGAGGGACCACAGTCACCAGAGGGACCAGATGGACCACAGTCACCAGAGGGACCAGAGGGACCAGAGGGACCACAGTCACCAGAGGGACCAGAGGGACCACAGTCACCAGAGGGACCAGATGGACCACAGTCACCAGAGGGACCAGAGGGACAAGAGGGACCAGATGGACCACAGTCACCAGAGGGACCAGAGGGACCAGAGGGACCAGTCACTGTGTTTCCTCACCATCATTGCTATGAGAGCACAGATATAGCTCTGCTTCATAATGAACCTGAACACTGTTACAACAGCATTCACTTGGCCCTCCTTCTCCTTCTCCTCCTCCTCCTCCTCCTCCTCCTCCTCCTCCTGTTCCTCCTCCTCGTCCTGTTCCTGCTCCGCTCCCGCCATCCTAGCAGTCTCTCCTCGCAGGGTTGGACTGAAGTCATACACACCTCCATCCTTCTCTGTATAGATAAAGACACACAGATACAGGGTGATATAGTACAATATATACAGGGTGATATAGTACAGTATACATAGGATATATAGGGTGATATAGTACAGTATACACAGGAGATATAGAGTGATATAGTACAGTATATACAGGGTGATATAGTACAGTATATACAGGAGATATAGGGTGATATAGTACAGTATATACAGGATATATAGAGTGATATAGTACAGTATATACAGTATCTACAGGGTGATATAGTACAAGAGATATAGGGTGATATAGTACAGTATATACAGGGTGATATAGTACAGGATATATAGGAGATATAGGGTGATATAGTACAGTATCTACAGGGTGATATAGTACAGGAGATATAGGGTGATATAGTACAGTATATACAGGAGATATAGGGTGATATAGTACAGTATATACAAGGTGATATAGTACAGTGTATATACAGGGTGATATATTACAGGATATATAGAAGATATAGGGTGATAAAGTACAGTATATCAGGGTGATGTAGTACAGTATATACAGGAGATATAGGGTGATATAGTACAGTATACACAGGATATATAGGGTGATATAGTACAGGAACTATAGGGTGATATAGTACAGTATATACAGGAGATATAGGGTGATATAGTACAGTATATCAGGGTGATATAGTACAGTATATACAAGGTGATATAGTACAGTATATACAGGAGATATAGGGTGATATAGTACAGTATATACAGGGTGATATAGTACAGTATATACAGGAGATATAGGGTGATATAGTACATTATATACACAGTGATATAGTACAGGATATATAGGAGATACAGGGTGATATAGTAAAGTATATACAGGGTGATATAGTACAGGATATACAGGGTGATATAGTACAGTATATACAGGGTGATATAGTACAGGATATATAGGAGATACAGGGTGATATAGTACAATATATACAGGGTGATATAGTACAGGATATACAGGGTGATATAGTACAGTATATACAGGGTGATATAGTACAGGATATACAGGGTGATATAGTACAGTATATATAGGGTGATATAGTACAGTATATATAGGGTGATATAGTACAGTATATACAGAGTGATATAGTACAGTATATATAGGGTGATATAGTACAGTATATACAGGAGATATAGGGTGATATAGTACAGTATATACAGGGTGATATAGTACAGTATATGCAGGGTGATATAGTACAGTATATACAGGGTGATATAGTACAGGATATACAGGGTGATATAGTACAGTATATACAGGGTGATATAGTACAGGATATACAGGGTGATATAGTACAGTATATACAGGGTGATATAGTACAGGATATATAGGAGATACATGGTGATATAGTACAGTATATACAGGGTGATATAGTACAGGATATATAGGAGATACAGGGTGATATAGTACAGGATATACAGGGTGATATAGTACAGGATATACAGGGTGATATAGTACAGGATATACAGGAGATATAGTACAGTATATACAGGGTGATATAGTACAGGATATACAGGAGATATAGTACAGGATATATAGGAGATACAGGGTGATATAGTACAGTATATACAGGGTGATATAGTACAGTATATACAGGGTGATATAGTACAGGATATATAGGAGATACAGGGTGATATAGTACAGTATATACATGGTGATATAGTACAGTATATACAGGGTGATATAGTACAGGAGATATAGGGTGATATAGTACAGTATATACAGGAGATATAGGGTGATATAGTACAGTATATACAAGGTGATATAGTACAGTGTATATACAGGGTGATATATTACAGGATATATAGAAGATATAGGGTGATAAAGTACAGTATATCAGGGTGATATAGTACAGTATATACAGGAGATATAGTACAGTATATACAGGAGATATAGGGTGATATAGTACAGTATACACAGGATATATAGGGTGATATAGTACAGGAACTATAGGGTGATATAGTACAGGATATACAGGGTGATATAGTACAGTATATACAGGGTGATATAGTACAGTATATACAGGGTGATATAGTACAGTATATACAGGGTGATATAGTACATTATATACACGGTGATATAGTACAAGATATACAGGGTGATATAGTACAGGATATACAGGGTGATATAGTACAGGATATACAGGGTGATATAGTACAGTATATACAGGGTGATATAGTACAGGATATACAGGGTGATATAGTACAGGATATATAGGAGATACAGGGTGATATAGTACAGTATATACAGGGTGATATAGTACAGTATATACAGGGTGATATAGTACAGGATATATAGGAGATAAGGATAGGAGATATATTCCCTATATAATGCACTACTTTTGACCAGGCCCCAGTTTACAAAAAAATTTCCTCCTTGCAGAAATATCTATATTTTTAAATTACAACATAAATTGTGCTGCCGATTATAATTTCACTCGTCCCATATACTCAGCCTGTATATTCAAAATGTTACAGTGAGTTTGCTCACAGCACGTGTCTTGCGAGAATAGACTTTTGCCCAATGTTTGTACAGTAAAACTCACCTGTAATGTTATTGATTTGGTCCATTTCATACTGTGGGGTGGAGTACAGGTCCTGGCGGACCGGTCCATTTTCCACTGAGTCTAGGGTGGAGATGTAGTCAAGAGACGTCTCGTTGGACTTTGCAACCGTCCCCTGTGGAACAACACAGCAGCAATATGGACTATGGTTAGAGTCAGGAGGTTTTCCTCGTCACCTGAACATTCATATGCATCATAGGCTGCAGTCCTCTGCAGCTCAGTGTGTGGAGCATGGTCCTTGCAACACCAGGATAGTGGGTTTGATTCCAGGGACCACCCATATGTAAAAATACAAATGTACGCAAGCATGACGGTAAACCGCTTTGGATCAAAGCCTCTGCTTAATGGCATACAGTGGGGAGAACAAGTATTTGATACACTGCCGATTTTGCAGGTTTTCCTACTTACAAAGCATGTAGAGGTCTGTAATTGTTATCATAGGTACACTTCAACTGTGAGAGACGGAATCTAAAACAAAAATCCTGAAAATCACATTGTATGATTTTTAAGTAATTAATTAGCATTTTATTGCATGACATAAGTATTTGATACATCAGAAAAGCAGAACTTAATATTTAGTACAGAAACTTTTGTTTGCAATTACAGAGATCATACATTTCCTGTAGTTCTTGACCAGGTTTGCACGCACTGCAGCAGGGATTTTGGCCCACTCCTCCATACAGACCTTCTCCAGATCCTTCACGTTTCGGGGCTGTCGCTGGGCAATACGGACTTTCAGCTCCCTCCAAAAATGTTCTATTGGGTTCAGGTCTGGAGACTGGCTAGGCCACTCCAGGACCTTGAGATGCTTCTTACGGAGCCACTCCTTAGTTACCATGGCTGTGTGTTTCAGGTCGTTGTCATGCTGGAAGACCCAGCCACGACCCATCTTCAATGCTCTTACTGAGGGAAGGAGGTTGTTGGCCAAGATCTCACGATACATGGCCCCATCCATCCTCCCCTCAATACGGTGCAGTCGTCCTGTCCCCTTTGCAGAAAAGCATCCCCAAAGAATGATGTTTCCACCTCCGTGCTTCACGGTTGGGATGGTGTTCTTGGGGTTGTACTCATCCTTCTTCTTCCTCCAAACACGGCGAGTGGAGTTTAGACCAAAAAGCTCTATTTTTGTCTCATCAGACCACATGACCTTCTCCCATTCCTCCTCTGGATCATCCAGATGGTCATTGGCAAACTTCAGACGGGCCTGGACATGCGCTGGCTTGAGCAGGGGGACCTTATGTGCGCTGCAGGATTTTAATCCATGACGGCGTAGTGTGTTACTAATGGTTTTCTTTGAGACTGTGGTCCCAGCTCTCTTCAGGTCATTGACCAGGTCCTGCCATGTAGTTCTGGGCTGATCCCTCACCTTCCTCATGATCATTGATGCCCCACGAGGTGAGATCTTGCATGGAGCCCCAGACCGAGGGTGATTGACCGTCATCTTGAACTTCTTCCATTTTCTAATAATTGCGCCAACAGTTGTTGCCTTCTCACCAAGCTGCTTGCCTATTGTCCTGTAGCACATCCCAGCCTTGTGCAGGTCTACAATTTTATCCCTGATGTCCTTACACAGCTCTCTGGTCTTGGCCATTGTGGAGAGGTTGGAGTCTGTTTGATTGAGTGTGTGGACAGGTGTCTTTTATACAGGTAACAAGTTCAAACAGGTGCAGTTAATACAGGTAATGAGTGGAGAACAGGAGGGCGTCTTAAAGAAAAACTAACAGGTCTGTGAGAGCCGGAATTCTTACTGGTTGGTAGGTGATCAAATACTTATGTCATGCAATAAAATGCTAATTAATTACTTAAAAATCATACAATGTGATTTTCAGGATTTTTGTTTTAGATTCCGTCTCTCACAGTTGAAGTGTACCTATGATAAAAATTACAGACCTCTACATGCTTTGTAAGTAGGAAAACCTGCAAAATCGGCAGTGTATCAAATACTTGTTCTCCCCGCTGTATATTACATATCACACACTAAAAGTATGTGGACACCCCTTCAAATTAGTGGATTCGGCTATTTCAGCCACATCAGTTGCTGACAGGTGTATAAAATCGAGAACACAGCCATGCGATCTCCATAGACAAACATTGGCAGTAGAATGGCCTTACTAAAGAGCTCAGTGACTCTCAACGTGGCACCGTCATAGGATGCCACCTTTCAAACAAGTCAGTTAGTCAACTGTAAGTGCTGTTATTGTGATGGGGAAACGTCTAGGAGCAACAACGGCTCAGCCGCGAAGTGGTAGGCCACACAAGCTCACAGAACAAATGCTGAACTGCTGAAGCATGTAAAAAGGGTCTGTTCTCGGTTGCAACACTCACTACTGAGTTCCAAACTCAGTGCAATAGAGATTGCATCATCTGTGGATCTATTGGGGCGGTATGCAAATTGAAGTGGGTCTAGGGTTTCTGGGATAATGGTGTTGATGTGAGCCATGACCAGCCTTTCAAAGCACTTCATGGCTACAGACGTGAGTACTACGGGTCGGTAGTCATTTAGGCTGGTTATGGTGGTCTGCTTGAAACATGTCGGTATTACAGACTTAGACAGGGACAGGTTGAAAATGTCAGCGAAGACGCTTGCCAGTTGGTCAGCGCATGCTCGGAGTACACGTCCTGGTAATTCGTCTGGCCCCGCAGCCTTGTGTATGTCGACCTGTTTAAAGGTCTTACTCACTTCGGCTACTCAGAGCGTGATCACACTGTCTTCCGGAACAACTGGTGCTCTCATGCATGTTTCAGTGTTATTTGCCTCGAAGCGAGCATAGAAGTAGTTTAGCTTGTCTGGTAGGCTCGTGCCACTGGGCAGCTCTCGGCTGTGCTTCCCTTTGTAGTCTGTAATGGTTCGCAAGCCCTGCCACATCTGACGAGCGTCGGAGCCGGTGTAGTATGATTCAATCTTAGTTCTGTACTGACGCTTTGCCTGTTTGATGGTTCGTCGGAGGGCATAGTGGGATTTCTTATAGGCTTCCGGGTTAGAGTCCCGCTCCTTGAAAGCGTTAGGATGTTACCTACCTCTATAGGTTCCTGAAGCCAGAGGTGTACGATGATGGATGAGATCTCAAACAGACTGGAGGGAGAGGAAGGGGGAGAGGGAAGGGGAGAGAGAGAAAGTTACCTACCTCTATGGGTTCTTTCTCTATGTTGTTACTTACCTCTATGGGTTGTATTTCTATGTTGTCACGTACCTCTATGGGTTGTATCTCTATGTTGTTACCTACCCAGTCTATGGGTTGTATCTCTATGGTGTTACCTACCTCTATAGGTTCCTGGAGCCAGAGACGTATGAGAGATACCAGGGTGTTACCTACCTCTATAGGTTCCTGGAGCCAGAGACGTATGAGAGATACCAGGGTGTTACCTACCTCTATGGGTTCCTGGAGCCAGAGACGTATGAGAGATACCAGGGTGTTACCTACCTCTATAGGTTCCTGGAGCCAGAGACGTATGAGAGATACCAGGGTGTTACCTACCTCTATAGGTTCCTGGAGCCAGAGACGTAGGAGAGATACCAGGGTGTTACCTACCTCTATAGGTTCCTGGACACAGAGACGTATGAGAGATACCAGGGTGTTACCTACCTCTATAGGTTCCTGGACACAGAGACGTATGAGAGATACCAGGGTGTTACCTACCTCTATAGGTTCCTGGAGCCAGAGACGTATGAGAGATACCAGGGTGTTACCTACCTCTATAGGTTCCTGGAGCCAGAGACCTATGAGAGATACCAGGGTGTTACCTACCTCTATAGGTTCCTGGAGCCAGAGACGTATGAGAGATACCAGGGTGTTACCTACCTCTATAGGTTCCTGGAGCCAGAGGCGTATGAGAGATACCAGGGTGTTACCTACCTCTATAGGTTCCTGGAGCCAGAGACGTATGAGAGATACCAGGATGTTACCTACCTCTATAGGTTTCTGGAGCCAGAGGCGTATGAGAGATACCAGGGTGTTACCTACCTCTATAGGTTCCTGGAGCCAGAGACGTATGAGAGTGGCCAGGGTGTTACCTACCTCTATAGGTTCCTGGAGCCAGAGACGTATGAGAGTGGCCAGGGTGTTATCTACCTCTATGGGCTCCTGGAGCCAGAGACGTATGAGAGATACCAGGGTGTTACCTACCTCTATAGGTTCCTGGAGCCAGAGGCGTATGAGAGATACCAGGGTGTTACCTACCTCTATGGGTTCCTGGAGCCAGAGGCGTATGAGAGATACCAGGGTGTTACCTATCTCTATAGGTTCCTGGAGCCAGAGGCGTATGAGAGATACCAGGGTGTTACCTACCTCTATAGGTTCCTGGAGCCAGAGGAGTATGAGAGTGGCCAGGGTGTTTACCTACCTCTATAGGTTCCTGGAGCCAGAGACGTATGAGAGTGGCCAGGGTGTTACCTACCTCTATAGGTTCCTGGAGCCAGAGACGTATGAGAGTGGCCAGGGTGTAGTACAGCAGCAGCAGCATAATGGGGTTAACAAAGTGGTGCCAGGCCAGCTCAGGGTTAACTATCATCCTCCATGTAGAGGAGCAGTCAGTCTGGATGATGGATGAGATGCCGAACAGACTGGAGTGAGAGGGAGGGGGGAGGGAGAGGGGGAGAGAGACAGAGAGACAGAGAGAGTTATTATTGAACATGCAGCACCTCGATATATAAAGGTTACATACATTTGCGGTATAGTTGAGGCAATTTTAAATGCACATTTTATTTGTAAAGACTAAAAGTTACAGAAAATGTAAAGCACTGTGTAATATTTTTGCATTTGGCGCCCTGCAATTCTAGCGGTTGTTTAGGAACGTGATCCCGTTAAAGGGATCCGTAGCTGAGAGAAGTTAATGTGAGTCTGGAAGGAGAGTTTACAGTCTAACCAGATACCTAGGTGTTTGTAATTGTCCACATATTCTAAGTCAGAACCGTCCAGAGTAGTGATGCTGGACGGGCGGGCAGGTGCGGGCAGCGATCGGTTGAAGAGCATGCATTTGGTTTTACTTGCGTTTAAGAGCAGTTTGAGGCCATGGAAGGAGAGTTGTATGGCATTGAAGCTCATCTGGAGGTTAATTAACACAGTGTCCAAAGAAGGGCCAGAAGTATACAGAATGGTGTCGTCTGCGTAGAGGTGGATCAGAGAATCACCAGCAGCAAGAGCAACATCATTGATGTATACAGAGAAGAGAGTCGGCCCGAGAATTGAACTCTGTGGCACCCCCATAGAGACTGCCAGAGGTCCGGACAACAGGCCCTCCGATTTGACACACTGAACTCTGTCTGAGAAGTAGTTGGTGAACCAGGCGAGGCAGTCATTTGAGAAACCAAGGCTGTTGAGTCAGTCTGCCGATAAGAATGTGGTGATTGACAGAGTTGAAAGCCTTGGCCAGGTCGATGAATACAGCTGCACAGTATTGTCTCTTATCGATGGCGGTTATGATATCGTTTAGGACCTTGAGCGTGGCTGAGGTGCACCCATGACCAGCTAAGAAACTAGATTGCATAGCGGAGAAGGTACGGTGAGATTCGAAATGGTCGGTGATCTGTTTGTTAACTTGGCTTTCGAAGACCTAAGAAAGGCAGGGTAGGATAGATATAGGTCTGTAACAGTTTGGGTCTAGAGTGTCTCCCCGTTGGAAGAGGGGGATGACCGCGGCAGCTTTCCAATCTTTGGGAATCTCAGACGATACGAAAGAGAGGTTGAACAGGCTAGTAATAGGGGTTGCAACCTGTTAGGGGTGGCCAGGTGGAAAGCATGGCCAGCCGTAGAAAAATGCTTATTGAAATTTCCAATTATAGTGGATTTATTGGTGGTGACAGTGTTTCCTATCCTCAGTGCAGTGGGCAGCTGGGAGGGGGTGCTCTTATTCTCCATGGACTTTACAGTGTCCCAGAACTTTTTGGAGCTTGTGCTGCAGGATGCAAATTTCTGTTTGTAAAAGCTAGCCTTAGCTTTCCTAACTGCCAGTGTATATTAGTTCCTGACTTCCCTGAAAAGTTGCATATCGCGGGGGCTATTTAATGCTAATGCCGTACGCCACAGGATGTTTTTGTGTCAAGGGCAGTCAGGTCTGGAGTGAACCACGGGCTATATCTGTTCCTGGTTCCATTTTTTTTTTATGGAGCATGCTAATTTAAAATGGTGAGGAAAGCACTTTGAAAGAATAACCAGGCATCTTCTACTGACGGAATGAGGTCAATATCCTTCCAGGACACCCGGGCCAGGTCGATTAGAAAGGCCTGCTCACTGAAGTGTTTTAGGGAGCGTTTGACAGTGATAAGGGGTGGTCGTTTGACCGCAGACCCATTACGGACGCAAGCAATGAGGCAGTGATCGCTGAGATCCTGGTTGAAGACATCAGAGATGTATTTGGAGGGCAGGTTGGCTAGGATGATATCTATGAGGGTGCCTGTGTTTACCTGGTAGGTTCATTGATAATGTAGGTAGCATTGCTAACCATCCAAGGTGGTGCTAATGCTTTCGGTAGCGTTTCTAACCATCCAAGGTGGTGCTAATACTATAGGTAGCGTTGCTAACCATCCAAGGTGGTGCTAATGCTAAAGGTAGCATGGCTAACCCTCCAAGGTGGTGCTAATGGTATAGGTAGCGTTGCTTACCATCCAAGGTGGTGCTAATAGGTAACGTTGCTAACCATCCAAGGTGGTGCTAATGCTATAGGTAGCGATGCTAACCATCCAAGGTGGTGCTAATGCTATAGCTAGCGATGCTAACAATCCAAGGTGGTGCTAATGCTATAGGTAGTGTTGCTTACCATCCAAGGTGGTGCTAATAGGTAACGTTGCTAACCATCCAAGGTGGTGCTAATGCTATAGGTAGCGATGCTAACCATCCAAGGTGGTGCTAATGCTATAGCTAGCGATGCTAACAATCCAAGGTGGTGCTAATGCTATAGGTAGCGATGCTAACCATCCAAGGTGGTGCTAATGCTATAGGTAGCGTTGCTTACCATCCAAGGTGGTGCTAATAGGTAACGTTGCTAACCATCCAAGGTGGTGCTAATGCTATAGGTAGCGATGCTAACCATCCAAGGTGGTGCTAATGCTATAGCTAGCGATGCTAACAATCCAAGGTGGTGCTAATGCTATAGGTAGCGATGCTAACCATCCAAGGTGGTGCTAATGCTATAGGTAGCGTTGCTTACCATCCAAGGTGGTGCTAATGCTATAGGTAGCGATGCTAACCATCCAAGGTGGTGCTAATGCTATAGGTAACATTGCTAGCCATCCAAGGTGGTGCTAATGCTATAGGTAGCGATGCTAACCATCCAAGGTGGTGCTAATGCTATAGGTAGCGATGCTAACCATCCAAGGTGGTGCGAATGCTATAGGTAGCGATGCTAACCATCCAAGGTGGTGCTAATGCTATAGGTAGTGATGCTAACCATCCAATGTGATGCTAATGCTATAGGTAGCGATGCTAACAATCCAAGGTGGTGCACCCTGAAGTCATAGTAGCAACTGAAGATCTATCTTCAAACAAATTTAGAACCATGGCAGCCTGAGTACATGTAGAGCAACTCACCTAACGCAGTCATTTAAAAAGAAAGAAAGTTCTTTCCAGTATCTGACCTGATGTAGCTGTCCTCTGGAGGGATGCTCTCGTGGAAGAACTGGAATTGGTAGAGGTAGAGGACGACCAGGTGTCCAGCGCTGAAGATGGCCATGAGGACACACATACAGCTGAAGATGAGGGTGTCGAAGGTGCGACAGAACGACCACCACGTACACAGGAACAGGAACACGGAGAAATAGACTGCCGACGTCAGGGAGGGCAGAATTATACCTTAAAAATACACATACATTTATAAATCAATTCATTAATCAATCAACAAATCAATAAGTAGACTGCCGAGTTCAGGGAGGGCAGCATGATACCTGGTGGAAACAGAACAAATAATAAGTATTCAGATATAACAGAGAGGACCAGAAGTTAATATACAGCAAGCCACACTGTGGGTGAGATGTGAGCATTCAGACATAACAGAGAGGACCAGAAGTTAATATACAGCAAGCCACACTGTGGGTGAGATGTGAGCATTCAGACATAACAGAGAGGACCAGAAGTTAATATACAGCAAGCCACACTGTGGGTGAGATGTGAGCATTCAGACATAACAGAGAGGACCTGAAGTTTTTCCTGACCACCTGACCAAGGAAATCTCTGTTCCCTATTTTCACTATAGTCAAATTTAATAAATATAATAACAGTCATAAAAAAGGATTGGGACACAGTAAGATAGTTGGAGGCTGATTCTACCACTGAAACACACTGACCTGTTGGTCCTAGTAGTATGGTGACCACTGTAACACACTGACCTGGTAGTCCTAGTAGTATGGTGACCACTGAAACACACTGACCTGTTAGTCCTAGTAGTATGGTGACCACTGAAACACACTGACCTGTTGGTCCTAGTAGTATGGTGACCACTGAAACACACTGACCTGTTAGTCCTAGTAGTATGGTGACCACTGAAACACACTGACCTGTTAGCCCTAGTAGTATGGTGACCACTGAAACACACTGACCTGTTAGTCCTAGTAGTATGGTGACCACTGAAACACACTGACCTGTTAGTCCTAGTAGTATGGTGACCACTGAAACACACTGACCTGTTAGTCCTAGTAGTATGGTGACCACTGAAACACACTGACCTGTTAGTCCTAGTAGTATGGTGACCACTGAAACACACTGACCTGTTAGTCCTAGTAGTATGGTGACCACTGACCTGTTAGTCCTAGTAGTATGGTGACAACTGAAACACACTGACCTGTTGGTCCTAGTAGTATGGTGACCACTGAAACACACTAACCTGTTAGCCCTAGTAGTATGGTGACCACTGAAACACACTGACATGTTAGTCCTAGTAGTATGGTGACCACTGAAACACACTGACCTGTTAGTCCTAGTAGTATGGTGACCACTGAAACACACTGACCTGTTAGTCCTAGTAGTATGGTGACCACTGAAACACACTGACCTGTTACTTCTAGTAGCATGGTAACCACTGAAACACACTGACCTGTTACTTCTAGTAGTATGGTGACCACTGAAACACACTGACCTGTTAGTCCTAGTAGTATGGTGACCACCACTTTCCCTGCGGTGGTGATCAGATTCCCAATGATCTCCTTCACTTTGGACGCCACGGCAGCGACGCGACCCAGAATCTTCATCTTGGTGCTCTCCTCTTCCTCATCTTCTTCCTCCTCCTCTTCCTCCTCCTCATCTTCCTCCTCCTCCTCCATTTCTTCATCCTCCTCTTCCTCCTCTTCTCCGGCCTCGTACCCAGCCTCAAAGTTTTCATCCATCAGGGCATTGTCATCAAGGCTAAGATTTTCCTCTTCCACCTGGTTGGTAGACAGAGAGTTCAAAGTTCACAGACAGTGTGCCTAAACGATTCAAAGCCAATCCAAAATGGATACATACTTGTTTCTGCAAAAACCAGCACCTGGTTCTAGACACACTGCGGTGCACAGGCTTTTATTTTTGTATTTCTTTCAACAATTCAGTGTATAAAGAAAGGGATGGCCAAACCTCTTCATGGAGAACTACTGGTTAGAGGTGGCCAAACCTCTTCATGGAGAACTACTGGTTAGAGGTGGCCAAACCTCTTCATGGAGAACTACTGGTTAGAGGTGGCCAAACCTCTTCATGGAGAACTACTGGTTAGAGGTGGCCAAACCTCCTCATGGAGTACTACTGGTTAGAGGTGGCCAAACCTCTTCATGGAGAACTACTGGTTAGAGGTGGCCAAACCTCTTCATGGAGAACTACTGGTTAGAGGTGGCCAAACCTCCTCATGGAGAACTACTGGTTAGAGGTGGCCAAACCTCTTCATGGAGAACTACTGGTTAGAGGTGGCCAAACCTCTTCATGGAGAACTACTGGTTAGAGGTGGCCAAACCTCCTCATGGAGAACTACTGGTTAGAGGTGGCCAAACCTCTTCATGGAGAACTACTGGTTAGAGGTGGCCAAACCTCTTCATGGAGAACTACTGGTTAGAGGTGGCCAAACCTCTTCATGGAGAACTACTGGTTAGAGGTGGCCAAACCTCTTCATGGAGAACTACTGGTTAGAGGTGGCCAAACCTCCTCATTGAGAACTACTGGTTAGAGGTGGCCAAACCTCTTCATGGAGAACTACTGGTTAGAGGTGGCCAAACCTTCTCATGGAGACCTACTGGTTAGATGTGGCCAAACCTCTTCATGGAGAACTACTGGTTAGAGGTGGCCAAAGCTCTTCATGGAGAACTACTGGTTAGAGGTGGCCAAACCTCCTTATGGAGACCTACTGGTTAGAGGTGGCCAAACCTCCTCATGGAGAACTACTGGTTAGAGGTGGCCAAACCTCTTCATGGAGAACTACTGGTTAGAGGTGGCCAAACCTCCTCATGGAGAACTACTGGTTAGAGGTGGCCAAACCTTCTCATGGAGAACTGGTTAGAGGTGGCCAAACCTCTTCATGGAGAACTACTGGTTAGAGATGGCCAAACCTCTTCATGGATAACTACTGGTTAGAGGTGGCCAAACCTATTCATGGAGAACTACTGGTTAGACGTGGCCAAACCTCTTCATGGAGAACTACTGGTTAGAGGTGGCCAAACCTCTTCATGGAGAACTACTGGTTAGAGGTGGCCAAACCTCCTCATGGAGAACTGGTTAGAGGTGGCCAAACCTCTTCATGGAGAACTGGTTAGAGGTGGCCAAACCTCTTCATGGAGAACTACTGGTTAGAGGTGGCCAAACCTCTTCATGGAGAACTACTGGTTAGAGCTGGCCAAACCTCTTCATGGAGAACTACTGGTTAGAGGTGGCCAAACCTCCTCATGGACAACTACTGGTTAGAGGTGGCCAAACCTTTTCATTTCAATGGGATGGACATGCTCAGTCAAGGGGAGGGTTCAATATTCTTTGTTTTTTTATCTAGTCCAAGGGAGGGTCAATTGTGATGACATTTCTATATTTCTCAGTATTTTAGAATTAATTGCTTATTAGTCTATACACTGAGTGTACAATTTTTTGGGGGATTAAAAACAATGTTTCTTGCCCATTATGTATTTCTCAGAGTTATTAACCTCACAATAAGCCAGATTCAAGTAACTTATATTGTGGTGCTGAAACTTGAAGATGTTTAAACCAGACAGATTTTAGGGAAACACGTGTGACCTTCTCTCGTTGGGTTAAACCACAGAAGAAGAGTAGATAGCAGTTAAAGCTCACGTTGTTCTGCGTCGGTAGGTCTACTCTGTCTGGGGTGGAAAGGTAGGTCTACTCTGTCTGGGGTGGAAAGGTAGGCCTACTCTGTCTGGGGTGGAAAGGTAGGGCTTCTCTGTCTGGGGTGGAAAGGTAGGTCTACTCTGTCTGGGGTAGAAAGGTTGGTCTACTATGTCTGAGGTGGAAAGGTAGGCCTACTCTGCCTGGGGTGGAAAGGTAGGACTACTCTGTCTGGGGTGGAAAGGTAGATCTACTCTGTCTGGGGTGGAAAGGTAGGCCTACTCTGTCTGGGGTGGAAAGGTAGACCTACTCTGTCTGGGGTGGAAAGGTTGGCCTACTCTGTCTGAGGTGGAAAGGTAGGCCTACTCTGTCTGAGGTGGAAAGGTAGGTCCTACTCTGCCTGGGGTGGAAAGGTAGGCCTACTCTGTCTGGGGTGGAAAGGTAGACCTACTCTGTCTGAGGTGGAAAGGTAGGCCTACTCTGTCTGAGGTGGAAAGGTAGGTCCTACTCTGCCTGGGGTGGAAAGGTAGGCCTACTCTGTCTGGGGTGGAAAGGTAGACCTACTCTGTCTGGGGTGGAAAGGTTGGCCTACTCTGTCTGAGGTGGAAAGGTAGGCCTACTCTGTCTGAGGTGGAAAGGTAGACCTGCTCACTTTACCTGCTTTGAGGATAATACAGTGCCACCGTCGCGGCCCGCTAACAAGGACTGTCCACCCCCCCCTTCTCCGTGGCCGACGTGAGTAAAACATTTAAACGTGTTAAACCACGCAAGGCTGCCGGCCCAGACGGCATCCCTAGCCGTGTCCTCAGAGCATGTGCAAACAAGCTGGCTGGTGTGTTTACGGACATATTCAATCTCTCCCTATCCCAGTCTGCTGTCCCCACATGCTTCAAGATGGCTACCATTGTTCCTGTACCCAAGAAGGCAAAGATAACTAAACTAAATGACTACCGCCCCATAGCATAGATTACTTGTTAGATATTACTGCACTGTCGGGAACTAGAAGCACAAGCATTTCGCTACACTCGCATTAACATCTGCTAACCATGTGTATGTAACCAATAAAATTTGATTTAATTTGATTTGATAAGGTTTAATAAACCTTTAAAGCATGCAGGTATTTCATAACCAATTCATAACATTTGTGAAGTAATTGTTGTGATGATAAATGAATGGTAATAAAAGGAAATAAACAGAAAAATATAAGGTTTTATTGTTATAAATATTTTCATTAGAGTTCAACTTCAGTTTAATAAATGGAGGAAAACTAAAAGTGTGTGTGTGTGTATGTGTGTGAGTGTGAGTGTGTGTGTGTGAGTACGTGTCCCTCCACTCACCCCTTCCTCCGGTTCGAAGTCGTAAACCATGTCCTCTGGTGGTCTCTTTTGGACCAGACTGTGACACAGCAGCCAGCAGGCCAGACCAGTGAAAAACATCCCTACGTCAGGGAGAAACACACGAATACCGTTCCCTGCATCTGCACCTATCACACTGGACACAGAGACAGACAGAAACAGATGAGACTTGTGGTGGCATTTTTCTGCTTTACCAAATGAGGAGAGTTACAAACTACACACCAGTCAGAGTTATACTTAAATTACTTCTTTAATAATAATAAGACCTTTGCAATAGCCTTTGACTTTCAATGATGCGCTATCTCTAATGAACCATAGAAAAGTGACTACAGAAAATTACAAAGATCTTTTATTGCCAAGATACACCCCTCTCAACCCACATGACGAACCACAGATCTTAGGAACTCTTCACAAAGAAATACTTTTTCTTGAGAAAGGAGTATCCCTTAGCCAGATAACATTCGCTATTAATTATCGTTGAGTTTATTCCCTCAGACGAGGTTCTAATCTCGTTCCTGGTACTTCATAGTACAAAAACACCAACTCATCCAATGGCATATATCAATTATCAACTCTAGATACTCCCATCTCAAGTAAACCCCCTCTTGACCCCACTCCTGGACAAGCTCACTGAGGGGAGTGAGCCTCTAGGTCATACACTATCCCAGCATCAGAGAGGACATACAATGGTTCCAGACACTGCCATACACCTCCCCCCAATGGGAAAAGGAGGGAGTGACTGGCGCACAGACATTGTGGAGACAAGTAATTGGTTCCCCATTCTTCTTGACGCACGGATCCCTTTAGCGGGATCATTTTCATCAACAACCGCTGAATTGCAGAGCGCCAAAATATTTAAATTTATGAAATCACTAGTGCAATATAGCAAAACACAGCTTAGCTTGTCCTGTCTCAGAGCTCTATGGGCAATTCCTTCGACCTCATGGCTTGGTTTTTGCTCTGACATGCACTGTCAACTGTGGGACCTTATATAGACAGGTGTGTGTCTTTCCAAATCATGTCCAATCAATTGAATTTACCACAGGTGGACTCCAATCAAGTTGTAGAAACATCTCAAGGATGATCAATGGAAACAGCATGCACCTGAGCTCAATTTTGAGTGTCATACCAAAGTGTATGAATACCTTTGATATATGTATATACATATATAATATATGTAAATAAGGTATTTCAGTTTTTTATATTTTCAAAATGTTCAAACATTTCTAAAAACCTGTTTTTGCTTTGTCATTATGGGGTATTGTGATGTCAAAACCAAGTGGTGATGCAGCCTGTCAAGATGCTCTCTCGATGGTGCAGCTGTAGAACTTTTTGAGGATCCGATGGCCCATGCCAAATCTTTTCAGCCTCCTGAGGGGGAAGAGGCGCTCTTGTGCCCTCTTCATGACTGTGCGGGTGGGTGTGGACCACGTTAAGTGCTTAGTGATGTGGACACCAAGGAACTTGAAGCTCTCAACCCGCTCCACTACAACCCTGTCTATGTGGATGGAGGCAGGCTCTCCAGTCTTTCTCCTGTAGTCCACAATTAGCTCCTTGGTCTTACCAACATTGAGGGAGAGGTTGTTGTCATGGTACCACACTGCACAGTCTCTGACCTAATCCCTGTAGGCTGTCTCATCGCTGTCTGTGGTCTGGCCTACCACTGCCGTGTCGTCAGCAAACTTGATGGTTGTGTTGGAGTTGTGCGTCGCCACTCAGTCATGGATGAACAGGGAGTACAGGATGGGACTAAGCACACACCCCTGAGGGGCCCCCGTGTTGAGGATCAGCGTGGCATATATGTTGCTACCTACCCTACCTAACCCGGAGGTGTTATTGCTTACCCTCACCACCTTGGGCCGGCCCATCAGGAAGTCCAGGATCCAATTGCAGTGGGAGGTGTTCATTCCCAGGGTCCCGAGCTTGGTGATGAGCTTGGAGGGGACTATGGTGTTGAACGCTGAGCTGCAGTCAATGAACCGGAGTCATACGTGGATCTGTTGAGGCAGCATGCGAATTGGAGTAGGTCCAGGGTATCTGGGATGATGTGTGTCATGACCACCCTTTCAAAGCACTTCATACTTACAGTTGCTACAGAGCAATAGGCATTTAGGCAGGTTACCTTGGAGTTCTTGAGGACAGTGACAATGGTGGTCAGCTTGAAAGGTGTTGGGATTACAGACTGGGACAAAGAGAGATTGAAAACGTCTGTGAAGTCACTTGCCAGCTGGTCTGTGCATGCTTTGAGAACGTGCCCTAGTATTCTATCTGGCCTGGAGGCCTTGCTGTTTACTCACATCGGCCACAGAGAGCAAGATCTCACAGTCATCCGGAACAACAGGGGCTTTCATGCAAGACTTGGTGCTGTTTTCCTTGACGCGAGTATAAAAAGCATTTAGCTCATTTGGAAGGCCGAGTCACTGGGCATCTCACGGCTGGGTTTCCCTATGTAGTCCGTTATCGTCTGTAAGCCCTGCCACATACAACAAGCATTGTAGCTGATGAAAATAAGATTCCACCTTCCTCCTATATTCTAATTTTTCCTGTTTGATGTCTAGTTGGAGGTCATAGCGCTTACTTGTATGCATCCGTTTTTCCCGTTCCTTGTAAGCGGTAACTCTAACATTTAGCCTAGCACTGATATTTCCTGTAACCCATGGTTTTTGTTTTGGATACATTAGTACAGTCACTGTGTGGATGATGTTGTCGATGCACTTATTGATGAGCGATGTGGTAAACTCCACAATGCTATATTGGATGAATCGCAGAACATATCCCAGTCTGTACTAGCAAAGCAGTCGTGTAGCCTCGCGTCTACTTCATCTGACCACTTCTGTACTGAGCGCATCACTGGTACTGCTTGTTTTAGCTTTTGTTTGTAAACAGGAAGCAGGAGGTTAGAGTCGTGGTCAGATTTGCCAGAGGGAGGGCCTGTTATGCATTTCTATGTGTAGAATAAAAGCGGCCTGGAGTTTTAGCGCCCGCTAGTGGTGCAGGAGACAGGTTGGTAGAAATGAGGTCGGATGGTTTTAAGTCTCCCCTCGTTAAAGTCTCCGTCCACCAGAAACGCTCTGGGTGCGTTCTTGTTTTGTTTATGGCTCAATACAGTTCGTTGAGTCGCCAGAGTGGCGTTGGCCTGTGGAGAAATGTAGAAAGCCTTGATAATTACGGAGGAGAACTCTCTTAGTAGATTCAAAAAAAGGTCTGCAGCTTAGCATGAGGTATTCTATATCAGAATGAGCTTAAGATCTCCTTCAAACTGGAAGCAGCGCACCAGTTGTTGTTTATTAAAAGGCACACCCCTCCCTCGTTGGACTAGCCCGAGGCCTTTGTTGTCTGATCGTGCCACTTCATGGAGAAACCACTGAGTTCTATGTTCACAGATTCAGTTTCTCTACAAAACATGAGCTTTCCATGACATAGACTGACCAGGTGAATCCAGGTGAAAACTATGATCCCTTATAGATATCACTTGTTAACCTCTCTGGGATACGCAAGGGTCCCACATGGCCAACATCCAGTGAAAATGCAGAGCGCCAAATAAATTACTATAAAAATGTAACTTTCATGAAATCACACATGCAATACACCAAATTAGAGCTACACTTGTTGTGAATCCAGCCAACGTGTCAGATTTCAAAAAAGCTTTATGACAAAAGCACACCAAACGATTATGTTAGGTCAGTACATAGTCACAGAAAAACACAGCCATTTTTCCAGACAAAGAGAGTCACAAAAAACAGAAATAGAGACAAAATTAATCACTAACCTTTGATGATCTTCATCAGATGACACTCATAGGACTTCATGTTACACAATACATGTATGTTTTGTTCGATAAAGTTCATATTTATATCCATAAATCTCAGTTTAACATTAACAGACTGACAGACATAAGGAGGTTTAACGCCAACAGACTGACAGACATAATGAGGTTAACATTAACAGAAACCACAGGTTGAGAAGGACAGGTCAGATCCATCAGAAGCATTTAGAAACCTAGGCTGTGTCCCAAATTGTACCCTATTCCCTACATAGTGCACTACTTTTGACCAGAGCCCTAACTAATTATACTGAACAAAAATAAAGTATTGATCCCATTTTTCATGAGATGAAATAAAAGATCCCAGAAATGTTCCATATGCACAAAAAAACGTGTATCTCTAAGACAGATAGTGGGTGATATATTTCACAGTATATTTTCATCTGTGGTACGTTCTGCTGTCCTCTAATGTGTGACATTTCTATTCAGGTTTGATATTTTATTAACGTCAGAAATGATGCACATGAGATATACAGCAGAAATACTGTATGTAATAATAACATTATTAACTCTTATCTATGTACTGTACATGTTTTCCTTATCTCTTACCTCTCAAAGCCGATCTGTCGTATGGATCTCTCCCACGTGGAACCTGGAGAGAAAACACAGAAGGACATCATCAGAGTAGGTAGGGCTTGGCTTCGTTTCTCTGCTGGTAGGACTTCGTTTCTCTACAGGTAGAGCTTCGTTTCCCTGCAGGTAGGACTTCGTTTCTCTGCAGGTAGGATTTCGTTTCTCTGCAGGTAGGATTTCGTTTCTCTACAGGTAGAGCTTCGTTTCTCTGCAGGTAGGGCTTCGTTTCTCTGCAGGTAGGATTTCGTTTCTCTGCAGGTAGGATTTCGTTTCTCTGCAGGTAGGGCTTCGTTTCTCTGCAGGTAGGGCTTCGTTTCTCTGCAGGAAGGGCTTTGTTTCCCTGCAGGTAGGGCTTCGTTTCTCTGCAGGTAGGATTTCGTTTCTCTGCAGGAAGGGCTTTGTTTCCCTGCAGGTAGGGCTTCGTTTCTCTGCCGCTAGGACTTCGTTTCTCTGCAGGAAGGACTTCGTTTCTCTGCAGGAAGGGCTTCGTTTCTCTGCAGGAAGGACTTCGTTTCTCTGCAGGAAGGACTTCGTTTCTCTGCTGGTAGGGCTTCGTTTCTCTGCTGGTAGGACTTCGTTTCTCTGCTGGTAGGACTTCGTTTCTCTGCAGGTAGGGCTTCGTTTCTCTGCTGGTAGGGCTTCGTTTCTCTGCAGGTAGGGCTTCGTTTCTCTGCAGGTAGGGCTTCGTTTCTCTGCAGGAAGGGCTTCGTTTCCCTGCAGGTAGGGCTTCGTTTCTCTGCCGCTAGGGCTTCGTTTCTCTGCCGCTAGGACTTCGTTTCTCTGCAGGAAGGACTTCGTTTCTCTGCAGGAAGGGCTTCGTTTCTCTGCAGGAAGGACTTAATTTCTCTGCAGGAAGGACTTCATTTCTCTGCAGGAAGGACTTCGTTTCTCTGCTGGTAGGGCTTTGTTTCCCTGCAGGTAGGGCTTTGTTTCCCTGCAGGTAGGGCTTTGTTTTTCTTCAGGTAGGGCCTTGTTTCTCTGCAGGTAGGGCTTTGTTTTTCTTCAGGTAGGGCTTTGTTTCTCTGCAGGTAGGGCTTCGTTTCTCTGCAGGTAGGATTTCGTTTCTCTGCAGGTAGGGCTTCGTTTCTCTGCAGGTAGGGCTTCGTTTCTCTGCAGGAAGGGCTTTGTTTCCCTGCAGGTAGGGCTTCGTTTCTCTGCCGCTAGGACTTCGTTTCTCTGCAGGAAGGGCTTCGTTTCTCTGCAGGAAGGACTTCGTTTCTCTGCAGGAAGGACTTCGTTTCTCTGCTGGTAGGGCTTCGTTTCTCTGCTGGTAGGACTTCGTTTCTCTGCTGGTAGTACTTCGTTTCTCTGCAGGTAGGGCTTCGTTTCTCTGCTGGTAGGGCTTCGTTTCTCTGCAGGTAGGGCTTCGTTTCTCTGCAGGTAGGGCTTCGTTTCTCTGCAGGTAGGGCTTCGTTTCTCTGCAGGTAGGGCTTCGTTTCTCTGCCGCTAGGACTTCGTTTCTCTGCAGGAAGGACTTCGTTTCTCTGCAGGAAGGGCTTCGTTTCTCTGCAGGAAGGACTTAATTTCTCTGCAGGAAGGACTTCATTTCTCTGCAGGAAGGACTTCGTTTCTCTGCAGGAAGGACTTCGTTTCTCTGCTGGTAGGGCTTTGTTTCCCTGCAGGTAGGGCTTTGTTTTTCTTCAGGTAGGGCCTTGTTTCTCTGCAGGTAGGGCTTTGTTTTTCTTCAGGTAGGGCTTTGTTTCTCTGCAGGTAGGGCTTTGTTTTTCTTCAGGTAGGGCTTTGTTTCTCTGCAGGTAGGGCTTTGTTTCCCTGCAGGTAGGGCTTTGTTTCCCTGCAGGTAGGGCTTTGTTTTTCTTCAGGTAGGGCTTTGTTTCTCTGCAGGTAGGGCTTTGTTTCCCTGCAGGTAGGGCTTTGTTTCTCTGCAGGTAGGACTTTGTTTCTCTACAGGTAGGGCTTCGTTTCCCTGCAGGTAGGGCTTCGTTTCTCTGCAGGTAGGGCTTTGTTTTTCTGCAGGTAGGGCTTCATTTCTCTGCAGGTAGGGCTTTGTTTTTCTTCAGGTAGGGCTTCGTTTCCCTGCAGGTAGGGCTTTGTTTTTCTTCAGGTAGGGCTTCGTTTCCCTGCAGGTAGGGCTTCGTTTCTCTACAGGTAGGGCTTCGTTTCCCTGCTACCTGAAGTGTTCCTGATCGCTGTTGTGTATTTCAAGACACATTTCCAGGTATTCTATTATTTTCTATTCACCTCATGCAGAACATGACCCACGGCTGATAATGCCTTAGTTCCAGAGAAAACACATCATCACATTGTGACTGGAGACTACAGACTAATCTAAACTAATGAAAAATCAATGTGGAGGTTTATTAGGTGAGTAGTTAGGTGTTGAATATCCTACTGATGGTAGTGTTGTTGTGGAGACCGTTGAAATAGAATCTCCACCCATTATGACCTGAATGGGGAGGTCCGCTCTATCCATTCCATCTCTATGGTTCAGACACTACAGAGGCAGACAGTCTTATACCAACAAACACAACTCAACACAGACACATCTTTCTTCTGACAGGTCTCAGTCATTTTAGGCTACCTCTTCTCGCTCTACAAATTGGTGCTCTCTCTCTCTCTCGATCTCTCTCTCTCTCTCCCGGTTGCTCTCTTTCTCACAATCTCTCTCACTCTCACTTTCTCTGTCTGTCTGTCTGTCTGTCTTTCTCTCTCTCTCTCTCTGCCTCTCTCTCTCTCTCTCTCTGTCTCTCAATTTCATTTTAAGGGCATTATTGGCATGGGAAACACATGTTAACATTGCCAAAGCAAGTGAAGTAGATAAAAAATGTTAGAACCCCATTAACATGACACTACAACATTATATAACAGCCATGTTAGAACCCCATTAACATGACACTACAACATTCTATAACAGCCATGTTAGAACCCCATTAACATGACACTACAACATTCTATAACAGCCACGTTAGAACCTCATTAACATGACACTACAACATTCTATAACAGCCATGTTAGAACCCCATTAACATGACACTACAACATTCTATAGCAGCCATGTTAGAACCCCATTAACATGACACTACAACATTCTATAACAGCCATGTTAGAACCCCATTAACATGACACTACAACATTCTATAACAGCCATGTTAGAACCCCATTAACATGACACTACAACATTCTATAACAGCCACGTTAGAACCTCATTAACATGACACTACAACATTCTATAACAGCCATGTTAGAACCCCATTAACATGACACTACAACATTCTATAGCAGCCATGTTAGAACCCCATTAACATGACACTACAACATTCTATAACAGCCATGTTAGAGCCCCATTAACATGACACTACAACATTCTATAACAGCCATGTTAGAACCCCATTAACATGACACTACAACATTCTATAACAGCCATGTTAGAACCCCATTAACATGACACTACAACATTCTATAACAGCCATGTTAGAACCCCATTAACATGACACTACAACATTCTATAACAGCCACGTTAGAACCTCATTAACATGACACTACAACATTCTATAACAGCCATGTTAGAACCCCATTAACATGACACTACAACATTCTATAACAGCCATGTTAGAACCCCATTAACATGACACTACAACATTCTATAACAGCCATGTTAGAACCCCATTAACATGACACTACAACATTCTATAACAGCCACGTTAGAACCTCATTAACATGACACTAGAACATTCTATAACAGCCATGTTAGAACCCCATTAACATGACACTACAACATTCTATAGCAGCCATGTTAGAACTCCATTAACATGACACAACATTCTATAGCAGCCATGTTAGAACCCCATTAACATGACACTACAACATTCTATAACAGCCATGTTAGAACCCCATTAACATGACACTACAACATTCTATAACAGCCATGTTAGAGCCTCATTAACATGACACTACAACATTCTATAACAGCCATGTTAGAACCCCATTAACATGACACTACAACATTCTATAGCAGCCATGTTAGAACCCCATTAACATGACACTACAACATTCCATAACAGCCATGTTAGAACCCCATTAACATGACACTACAACATTCTATAACAGCCATGTTAGAACCCCATTAACATGACACTACAACATTCTATAACAGCCATGTTAGAACCCCATTAACATGACACTACAACATTCTATAGCAGCCATGTTAGAACCCCATTAACATGACACTACAACATTCTATAACAGCCATGTTAGAACCCCATTAACATGACATTACAACATTCTATAACAGCCATGTTAGAACCCCATTAACATGACACTACAACATTCTATAACAGCCATGTTAGAGCCTCATTGGAGCCCCATTGGCATCATAACACAGCATTATGTATGCAACATGTCTTAGGGTAACGTGAGGAGAATTAAGCCTCATCCAGGATAGCTAGCAGAGGGAAGGGATTTATTTTCCAAATTATATACTGTCTATACACACCACGTACTTATATTCTGATTCTGACACTGTTCAGTCTAATACAGTTGAAGTCGGGAAAGTTTACATACACCTTAGTCTAATACATTTAAACTCAGTTTTTCACAATTCCTGACATTTAATCCTAGTAAAAATTCCCTATCTTAGGTCAGTTAGGATCACCACTTTATTTTAAGAATGTGAAATGTCAGAATAATAGTAGAGAGAATGATTTATTTCAGCTTTTATGTCTTTCATCACATTCCCAGTGGGTCAGAAGTTTACATACACTCAATTAGTATTTGGTAGCATTGCCTTTAAATGGTTTAACTTGGGTCAAACATTTCGGGTAGCCTTCCACAAGCTTCCCATAATAAGTTGGGTGAATTTTGGCCCATTCCTTCTGACAGAGCTGGTGTAACTGAGTCAGGTTTGAAGGCCTCCTTGCTCGCACATGCTTTTTCAGTTCTGCCCACACATTTTCTATAGGATTGAGGTCAGGGCTTTGTGATGGCCACTCAAATACCTTGACTTTGTTGTCCTTAAGCCATTTTGCCACTACTTTGGAAGTATGCTTGGGGTCATTATCCATTTGGAAGACCCATTTGCGACCAAGCTTTAACTTCCTGACTGATGTCTTGAGATATATTCCCATAATTTTCCTGCCTCATGATGCCATCTATTTTGTGAAGTGCACCGGTCTCTCCTGCAGCAAACCACCCCCACAACATGATGCTGCCACCCCCGTGCTTCACGTTTGGGATGGTGTTCTTCAACTTGCAAGCATCCCCCATTTTCCTCCAAACATAACGATGGTCATTATGGCCAAACAGTTCTATTTCTGTTTCATCAGACCAGAGGACATTTCTCCAAAAAGTACGATCTTTGTCCCCATGTGCATTTGCAAACCGTAGGCTGGCTTTTTTATGGCGGTTTTAGAGCAGAGGCTTCTTCCTTGCTGAGCGGCATTTCAGGTTATGTCGATATAGGACTCGTTTCACTTTGGATATAGATACTTTGTACCTGTTTCCTCCAGCGTCTTCACAAGGTCCTTTGCTGTTGTTCTGGGACTGATTTGCACTTTTCACACCAAAGTACGTTCATCTCTAGGAGACAGAACGCGTCTCCTTCCTGAGCGGTATGACGGCTGCGTGGTCCCATGGTGTTTATACTTGCGTACTATTGTTTGTACAGATGAACGTGGTACCTTCAGGCATTTGGAAATTGCTCCCAAGGATGAACCAGACTTGTGGAGGTCCACAATTTTTCTGAGGTCTTGGCTGATTTCTTTTGATTTTCCCATGATGTCAAGCAAAGAGGCACTGAGTTTGAAGGTAGGCCTTGAAATACATCCACAGGTACACCTCCAATTGACTAAAATGATGTCAATTAGCCTATCAGAAGATTCTAAAGCCGTGGCATCAATTTCTGGAATTTTCCAAGCTGTTTAAAGGCACAGTCAACTTAGTGTATGTAAACTTCTGACCCACTGGAATTGTGATACAGTGAATTATAAGTTAAATAATCTGTCTGTAAACAGTTGTTGGAAAAATGACTTGTGTCATGCACAAAGTAGATGTCCTAACCGACTTGCCAAAACTATAGTTTGTTAACAAGAAATTTGTGGAGTGGTTGAAAAACGAGTTTTAATGACTGCAACCTAAGTGTATGTAAACTTCCGACTTCAACTGTACTCTGGATTGTTATTTGGACTCATTCTGACATTTTTTGATTTCCTTGTTAGATTTTTTAATTATTTCTGTATTTGCTAGACATTCTACTACACTGTTGGCGCTAGCAACATAAGCATTTCGCTGCCCCTGCTATAACAACTGCAGATCTGTGTACACGAGCAATAAACTTTGGCGGTCTAGTACCGTTTTCCACTGAGACCAGAGAGATTTGAGGCTAGGTGAGATATGGTTATTAAAACACCTGTTCTGAAACTAAATTAAAATTACCTAAATATTTTGTAATCCCTTTTTATACATTTACATAATATTTTGGTCATTTAGCAGACACTCTTAGTTAGAGCGACTTACAGTCAGAGCAGTCAGGTATTTCTTCCTCGTCTCCAAAAAGAGATATTAATAGCACTCTGCCTCATCCACTGAATGTATTGTATGTGAGAACAGGTCAAATGTTAACAGTATGGGAAAACAGGTCAGATAATAACAGTATGGAAGAACAGGTCAGATATTAACAGTATGGAAGAACAGGTCAGATATTAACAGTATGGAGGAACAGGTCAGATATTAACAGTATGGAGGAACAGGTCACATATTAACAGTATGGGAGAACAGGTCAGATATTAACAGTATGGAAGAACAGGTCAGATATTAACAGTATGGAGGAACAGGTCAGATATTAACAGTATGGGAGAACAGGTCAGATATTAACAGTATGTGAGAACAGGTCAGATAATAACAGTATGGGAGAACAGGTCAGATATTAACAGTATGGGAGAACAGGTCAGATATTAACAGTATGGGAGAACAGGTCAGATATTAACAGTATGGGAGAACAGGTCAGATATTAACAGTATGGGAGAACAGGTCAGATATTAACAGTATGGGAGAACAGGTCAGATATTAACAGTATGGGAGAACAGGTCAGATATTAACAGTATGGGAGAACAGGTCAGATATTAACAGTATGTGAGAACAGGTCAGATATTAACAGTATGTGAGAACAGGTCAGATATTAACAGTATGGGAGAACAGGTCAGATATTAACAGTATGTGAGAACAGGTCAGATATTAAAAGTATGGGAGAACAGGTCAGATATTAACAGTATGTGAGAACAGGTCAGATAATAACAGTATGGGAGAACAGGTCAGATATTAACAGTATGTGAGAACAGGTCAGATATTAACAGTATGGGAGAACAGGTCAGATATTAACAGTATGTGAGAACAGGTCAGATATTAACAGTATGGGAGAACAGGTCAGATATTAACATTATGGGAGAACAGGTCAGATATTAACAGTATGGGAGAACAGGTCAGATATTAACAGTATGTGAGAACAGGTCAGATATTAACAGTATGGGAGAACAGGTCAGATATTAACAGTATGGGAGAACAGGTCAGATATTAACAGTGTGGAGGAACAGGTCAGATATTAACAGTATGGGAGGAACAGGTCAGATATTAACAGTATGGGAGAACAGGTCAGATAATAACAGTATGGGAGGAACAGGTCAGATATTAACAGTATGGGAGAACAGGTCAGATATTAACAGTATGGAAGAACAGGTCAGATATTAACAGTACGGGAGAACAGGTCAGATATTAACAGTACGTGAGAACAGGTCAGATATTAACAGTATGTGAGAACAGGTCAGATATTAACAGTATGGGAGAACAGGTCAGATATTAACAGTATGTGAGAACAGGTCAGATATTAACAGTATGGGAGAACAGGTCAGATATTAACAGTATGGGAGAACAGGTCAGATGTTAACAGTATGGGAGAACAGGTCAGTTGGACTGACTACATACCTCACATTCACACTTCCTGGAGATAGCAAGCGGTATGCGGTGTACTGTTCTGGTTAGTCTAAGATGATATTTGAGAAAACATGTGTTACCCTTCTCTGCCTTGGACCCTGTAGTTCCTTGCATTGGGTGGTGAGTACATGTCCTGACTGAAACGAATCTACCCTCAGGAGAGACAGAGGAGAGCTACACCTGTACTGGGGTGATCTACAGCTCTGGAACACCATCTCAATGCTGAGGGTCAAAAGTCAGGCATCGAGCTGCACATATACCGGAACAGGAAATGATCGGAACAGCTGTTGTTGTTGTGTTCGAGCCTGATTCCATTTCAGTCCTTTAGCGGACACTCTTATCCAGAGCGACTGATAGGAGCAATTAGGAATAAGTGCCTTGCTCAAGGGCACATCGACAGGATTTTTCACCTCGTCGGCTCTGGGATTTGAACCAGCCGCCCTACTATAGGGTAGACCCAAACCCCACTGTGTTGCCTAATATATTTGTCCTTTCCAGAATGGCTACATCAACTAACCAGGCCAGTATAGCTCTGCTTGGCTCAGCTCAGTTTGGCCCTATGGTGTAAATTAGGCATAAGGTGTGAAGTTACTCACAGTTTAGTAAACAGAGTTAGGGTTAAATCAGGGTACAGACTCAGTACTAACAGTTTAGGCGGTAAACCGAGTTAGGGTTAAATCAGGGTACAGGCTCAGTACTAACAGTTTAGACGGTAAACAGAGTTAGGGTTAAATCAGGGTACAGACTCAGTACTAACAGTTTAGACGGGGGTAAACAGAGTTAGGGTTAAATCAGGGTACAGACTCAGTACTAACAGTTTAGACGGGGGTAAACAGAGTTAGGGTTAAATCAGGGTACAGACTCAGTACTAACAGTTTAGGCGGTAAACAGAGTTAGGGTTAAATCAGGGTACAGACTCAGTACTAACAGTTTAGGCGATGGTAAACAGAGTTAGGGTTAAATCAGGGTACAGACTCAGTACTCACAGTTTAGACGGAGGTAAACCGAGTTAGGGTTAAATCAGGGTACAGACTCAGTACTAACAGTTTAGGCGATGGTAAACAGAGTTAGGGTTAAATCAGGGTACAGACTCAGTACTCACAGTTTAGACGGGGGTAAACAGAGTTAGGGTTAAATCAGGGTACAGACTCAGTACTCACAGTTGAAGGCGGGGTCTATGTTGTTCCCGGCCAGTAGACTGTTGACAGTGATCTGATAGATGATGTGGAAGAGCAGGAAGCTGAGACTGCTGAAGCACAGGGACATGAGCAGGCGCCCCGTGTGGCCTGGAGGAGAAGGAGATCAGACTGTATGTGACAGCTATTACTGATATTCACCACATGACACTTCAATAAACATAATATTCTCAGAGGCATGGATTTAAAAGGGATGGACTGCCTTAAAGAATATGGTGGAAATGCCCTCCAGCCCTCCAACCCTACTACAGCACACTACAGCCTACTATAGCATACTACAGCACACTACAGCACAATACAGCACACTACAGCACAATACAGCACACTACAGTACACTACAGCACAATACAGCACACTACAGTACACTACAGCACAATACAGCACACTACAGCACACTACAGCACACTACAGCCTACTACAGCACACTACAGCACACTACAGCACACTACAGTACACTACAGTACACTACAGCACACTACAGCACACTACAGCACACTACAGCATACTACAGCACACTACATCATACTACAGCACACTACAGCCTACTAAAGCACACTACAGCACACTACAGCATACTACAGCACACTACAGCACACTACAGCACACTACAGCCTACTATAGCACACTACAACACACTACAGCACACTTCAGCACACTACAGTATACTACATCATACTACAGCACACTGCAGCACACTACAGCACACTACATCACACTTCAGCACACTACAACACACTACAGCACACTACAGTACACTACAGCATACTACAGCACACTACAGCATACTACAGCATACTACAACATACTACAGCACACTACAGCACACTACAGCATACTACAGCACACTACAGCATACTACAGCACACTACAGCATACTACAGCATACTAAAGCACACTACAGCATACTACAGCATACTGCAGCACACTACAGCATACTACAGCATACTAAAGCACACTACAGCACACTACAGCCTACTAAAGCACACTGCAGCATACTAAAGCATACTACAGCACACTACAGCCTACTACAGCATACTACAGCATACTACAGCACACTACAGCACACTACAGCACACTACAGCACACTACAGCATACTACAGCCTACTACAGCACACTACAGCACACTACAGTACACTACAGCACACTACACTACTACAGCACACTACAGCACACTACAGCACACTACAGCACACTACAGCACACTACAGCACACTACAGCCTACTACAGCCTACTACAGCACACTACAGTACACTACAGCACACTACACTACTACAGCACACTGCAGCACACTACAGCACACTACAGCATACTACAGCACACTACAGCACACTACAGCACACTACAGCACACTACAGCACACTACAGCATACTGCAGCACACTACAGCACACTACAGCACACTACAGCACACTACACTACTACAGCACACTGCAGCACACTACAGCACACAACAGCACACTACAGCACACTACAGCACACTACAGCCTACTATAGCACACTACAGCACACTACAGCACACTACAGCACACTACAGCACACTACACTACTACAGCACACTACAGCACACTACAGCACACTACAGCACACTACACTACTACAGCACACTACAGCACACTACATCCTACTACAGCACACTACAGCACACTACAGCACACTACACTACTACAGCACACTGCAGCACACTACAGCACACTGCAGCACACTACAGCACACTACAGCACACTACAGCACACTACAGCACACTGCAGCACACTACAGCACACTGCAGCACACTACAGCACACTACAGCATACTGCAGCACACTACATCACACTACAGCATACTGCAGCACACTACATCACACTACAGCACACTACAGTACACTACAGCACACTACAGCACACTACAGCACACTACAGCACACTACAGCACACTACAGCATACTGCAGCACACTACACTACTACAGCACACTGCAGCCTACTACAGCATACTATAGTATACTTCAACATACTAGATCATACTACAACAAATACAATGCTTTTTAAATGAAATTGTTGAGTGGGAGAGAGTGAACGAGTTCAGTCAGTAGGGATAAGAGGATGAAACAGCATTAGGATCCCCATACTGCATATTGAGGATGAGAGATAGATAGAGACAGAGAGACAGAGGGAAAGAGAGAGACTTAGAGAAAGAGAGAGAGTGTGAGAGAGAGAGAGAGAGAGAGAGAGAGAGAGAGAGAGAGAGAGAGAGAGAGAGAGAGAGAGAGAGAGAGAGAGAGAGAGAGAGAGAGAGAGAGAGAGAGAGAGACAGACAGATGGAGAGAGAGAGAGACAGAGAGAGAGACAGAGAGAGAGACAGAGAGAGAGAGAGAGAGAGAGAGAGGGAGAGAGACAGAGCGAGAAAGAGAGAGAGAATGGAGAGAAAGAGCGAGTCAGTGAGTCAGTAACAGGAGCAGTGTATGGAAGATGAGTCAGTAACAGGAACAGGAGCAGTGTATGGAAGGTGAGTCAGTAACAGTAACAGGAACAGTGTATGGAAGGTGAGTCAGTAACAGGAGCAGTGTATGGAAGGTGAGTCAGTAACAGGAGCAGTGTATGGAAGGTGAGTCAGTAACAGGAGCAGTGTATGGAAGGTGAGTCAGTAACAGGAGCAGTGTATGGGAGGTGAGTCAGTAACAGTAACAGGAACAGTGTATGGAAGGTGAGTCAGTAACAGGAGCAGTGTATGGAAGGTGAGTCAGTAACAGGAGCAGTGTATGGAAGGTGAGTCAGTAACAGGAACAGTGTATGGAAGGTGAGTCAGTAACAGGAACAGTGTATGGAAGGTGAGTCAGTAACAGGAACAGTGTATGGAAGGTGAGTCAGTAACAGGAGCAGTGTATGGAAGGTGAGTCAGTAACAGGAGCAGTGTATGGAAGGTGAGTCAGTAACAGGAACAGTGTATGGAAGGTGAGTCAGTAACAGGAACAGGAGCAGTGTATGGAAGGTGAGTCAGTAACAGGAACAGTGTATGGAAGGTGAGTCAGTAACAGGAGCAGTATATGGAAGGTGAGTCAGTAACAGGAACAGTGTATGGAAGGTGAGTCAGTAACAGGAGCAGTGTATGGAAGGTGAGTCAGTAACAGGAACAGTGTATGGAAGGTGAGTCAGTAACAGGAACAGTGTATGGAAGGTGAGTCAGTAACAGGAACAGTGTATGGAAGGTGAGTCAGTAACAGGAGCAGTATATGGAAGGTGAGTCAGTAACAGGAACAGTGTATGGAAGGTGAGTCAGTAACAGGAGCAGTGTATGGAAGGTGAGTCAGTAACAGGAGCAGTGTATGGAAGGTGAGTCAGTAACAGGAACAGTGTATGGAAGGTGAGTCAGTAACAGGAGCAGTGTATGGAAGGTGAGTCAGTAACAGGAACAGTGTATGGAAGGTGAGTCAGTAACAGGAACAGGAACAGTGTATGGAAGGTGAGTCAGTAACAGGAACAGTGTATGGAAGGTGAGTCAGTAACAGGAGCAGTGTATGGAAGGTGAGTCAGTAACAGGAGCAGTGTATGGAAGGTGAGTCAGTAACAGGAGCAGTGTACGGAAGGTGAGTCAGTGAATCATGTTAGTGTGGTGAGTTACATGAAGACTTGCATTAGCCGTTAGCTCCCTGAATTGATGTCTAGGCTTTAGCTTTGCAGGCTAACAAAGACTTCTGACAGGAGACCTGGGATCAAACCCAACCCAGTCAGTCACAGCACCAATAAGAGATGCATTTTATGATATCTTATGTTAGGCCCTGCGATAGACTAGCGTGTACTGTACACCAAGCTGTCTCACTACAGAAACAAGAGATAGACTAGTGTCCTGTCCAGGGGGTGTCCTGGTACATCAAGCTGTCTCACTACAGAAACAGGAGGTAAACTAGTGTCCGGTCCAGGGGGTGTACTGGTACATCAAGCTGTCTCACTACAGAAACAGGAGATAAACTAGTGTCCTGTCCAGGGGGTGTCCTGTACATCAAGCTGTCTCACTACAGAAACAGGAGATAAACTAGTGTCCGGTCCAGGGGGTGTACTGGTACATCAAGCTGTCTCACTACAGAAACAGGAGATAAACTAGTGTCCTGTCCAGGGGGTGTACTGGTACATCAAGCTGTCTCACTACAGAAACAGGAGATAGACTAGTGTCCTGTCCAGGGGGTGTCCTGGTACATCAAGCTGTCTCACTACAGAAACAGGATATAGACTAGTGTCCTGTCCAGGGGGTGTACTGGTACATCAAGCTGTCTCACTACAGAAACAGGAGATAAACTAGTGTCCTGTCCAGGGGGTGTACTGGTACATCAAGCTGTCTCACTACAGAAACAGGAGATAGACTAGTGTCCTGTCCAGGGGGTGTACTGGTACATCAAGCTGTCTCACTACAGAAACAGGATATAGACTAGTGTCCTGTCCAGGGGGTGTACTGGTACATCAAGCTGTCTCACTACAGAAACAGGATATAGACTAGTGTCCTGTCCAGGGGGTGTACTGGTACATCAAGCTGTCTCACTACAGAAACAGGAGATACAGAGTAGGATCTTAATTTGAGTCCGTTTGAGATATTATTATATGTATTATAATTAATGGAAATGTTTGTAGGGGTTGACATATTTTTCGTTTCAAAGTGGAAATTACAAACTTTTTTGAAGCCTTTTTAAAACTCAAATAGACTACAAGTTTGCATTTCCTGCTGTGCCGGAAAAATCCACAGCAACAAAAGAGTGATGAAATGAAGATCCACCAGGCTTCTGCCCTATGGGCCACTCTTATGGTCTCTCCCCTATAAAGAGGAAAGAGGTAACCTGTTCACCTGGTTACATATGAGCTCTGGTCTGACGGACTGACAGACATCCAGGACTCCTTCCACACAGAGCAAGCAGCAACAGCCCCAAACAGTTCCATTAAATGTAATCCTGCATCCTTACTGGGAACACTTAGGACTTTAATATGCTATGTTACCATGGGAACACTTAGGACTTTAATATGCTATGTTTCCATGGGAACACTTAGGACTTTAATATGCTATGGCCCCATGGGAACACTTAGGACTTTAATATGCTATGTTACCATGGGAACACTTAGGACTTTAATATGCTATGTTACCATGGGAACACTTAGGACCTTAATATGCTATGGCACCATGGGAACACTTAGGACTTTAATATACTATGGCACCACGTCCTTAATCATCTTATTCCTGGCCTGTGTGTGTGTGTGTGTGTGTGTGTGTGTGTGTGTGTGTGTGTGTGTGTGTGTGTGTGTGTGTGTGTGTGTGTGTGTGTGTGTGTGTGCGTGCGTGCGTGCGTGCGTGCGTGCGTGCGTGCGTGCGTGCGTGCGTGCGTGCGTGCGTGCGTGCGTGCGTGCGTGCGTGCGTGCGTGCGTGCGTGCGCTAATGTGTGTGTGCGTGTGTGTGCATTTTTGGCAGTACCATCGAGCAGCAAGTGGGGACTGCTAACCTTAAAAACTACTACCTACCAACATCTCTCCTAGCCAGTTTAATGAAATACTACCTACCAACGAAAATCTTACGAAATCATAACCGCCATCGATAAAAGACAGTACTGTGCAGCCGTCTTCATCGACCTGGTCAAGGCTTCGACTCTGTCAATCACTGCATTCTTATCGGCATACTCAACAGCCTTGGTTTCTCTACTGACTGCCTTGCCTGGTTCAGTAACTACTTCTCAGACAGAGTTCAGTGTGTCAAATCGGAGGGCCTGTTGTCCGGACCTCTGGCAATCTCTATGGGGGTGACACAGGGTTCAATTCTCGGGCCGACTCTTTTCTCTGTATACATCAATGATGTCGCTCTTGCTGCTGGTGATTCTCTGATCCACCTCTACGCAGACGACACCATTCTGTATACATCTGGCCCTTCTTTGGACACTGTGCTAACAAACCTCCAAACGTGCTTCAATGCCATACAACACTCCTTCCGTGGCCTACAACTGCTCTTAAATGCTAGTAAAACTAAATGCATGTTCTTCAACCGATCGCTGCCCGCACCCGCCCACCCGACTAGCATCACTACTCTGGATGGTTCTGACCTAGAATATGTGGACAACTACAAACACCTAGGTGTCTGGCTAGACTGTAAACTCTCCTTCCAGAATCACATTAAGCATCTCCAATCCAAAATTAAATCTAGAATCGGCTTCCTATTTCGCAACAAAGCCTCCTTCACTCACGCTGCCAAACATACCCTCGTAAAACTGACTATCCTACCGTTACTTGACTTCAGCGATGTCATTTACAAAATAGTCTCCAACACTCTACTCAGCAAATTGGATGCAGTCTATCACAGTGCCATCCGTTTTGTCATCAAAGCCCCATATACTACCCACCACTGCGACCTGTATGCTCTCGTTGGCTGGCCCTTGCTTCATATTCGTCGCCAAACCCACTGGCTCCAGGTCATCTATAAGTCTTTGCAAGGTGAAGCTCCGCCTAATCTCAGCTCACTGGTCACCATAGCAACACCCACCCGTAGCACGCGCTCCAGCTGGTATATTTCACTGGTCATCCCCAAAGCCAACACCTCCTTTGGCCGCCTTTCCTTCCAGTTCTCTGCTGCCAATGACTGGAACGAATTGCAAAAATCACTGAAGTTGAAGACTATTATCTCCCTGATTAACTTTAAGCGTCAGCTGTACACAGCCCATCTGTAAATAGCCCATCCAACCGACTACCTACCTCATCCCTATATTTGTTTTTATGCTCTTTTGCACACCAGTATCTCAACTTGCACATCCTCATCTGTACATGTCTATCACTCCAGTGTAAATTGCTATATTGTAAATACTTCGCCACTATTGGCCTATTCATTGCCTTACCTCCTTACTTCATTTGCACACACTGTATACAGACTTTTCTATTGTGTTATTGACTGTACGTTTGTTTATTCCATGTGTAACTCTGTGTTGTTTTTGACGCACTGCTTTGCTTTATCTTGTCCAGGTCGCTGTTGTAAATGACAACTTGATCTCAACTGACCTGCCTGGTTAAATAAAGGTGAAATAAAAATTACATGAATAAATTATTAAATACAACCTACCAACATCTCTACTAGCCAGTCTTATTAAATACTACCTACCAACATCTCTACTAGCCAGCCTTATTAAATACTACCTACCAACATCTCTACTTGCCAGCCTTATTAAATACTACCTACCAACATCTCTCCTAGCCAGTCTTATTAAATACTACCTACCAACATCTCTCCTGGCCAGTCTTATTAAATACTACCTACCAACATCTCTCCTAGCCAGTCTTATTAAATACTACCTACCAACATCTCTACTAGCCAGTCTTATTAAATACTAGCTACCAACATCTCTACTAGCCAGCCTTATTAAATACTACCTACCAACATCTCTACTAGCCAGCCTTATTAAATACTACCTACCAACATCTCTCCTAGCCAGTTTTATTAAATACTACCTACCAACATCTCTACTAGCCAGTCTTATTAAATACTACCTACCAACATCTCTCCTAGCCAGTTTTATTAAATACTACCTACCAACATCTCTACTAGCCAGTCTTATTAAATACTACCTACCAACATCTCTCCTAGCCAGTTTTATTAAATACTACCTACCAACATCTCTACTAGCCAGTCTTATTAAATACTACCTACCAACATCTCTACTAGCCAGTCTTAAACTTCTTGCCACTAGGGGGGTGCCATTTCGACATAGTCCAGATTCGTCTCCAAATTAAACTGCCTCGTACTCAATTCTTGCTCGTACAATATGCATATTATTATTACTATTGGATAGAAAACACTCTCTAGTTTCTAAAACCGTTTGAATTATGTCTGTGGGTGAAACAGAACTCGACTTAGAGCGATTTTCCTATGTGTATGTCAGAATTCAGAATTGTACTGGCTGTTCTGAGATCTGTGTATTAATTTGCCTGTCCTCTATTGGTTGAGATGCACTGCATACGCCTTCCCCTGGGTGTCAGCGAATAGGGAGACTTGAAATGGAGTCTCTGTGTAATTCCCAAAGTTTATAAATTGATTGGAATCACGGTGGCCATTCTTTTGGATCTGCGCTCGGGCGCGAAGAGGAGCTTTGCATATCGTTGTGGAAGCTCTGGTTTTAGCTCCTTAGATAATTCCGGTCATGTTTTTATTCGATATAAGCTTTAAAGACATCATAATCTTGTTATTTTGAACCGAATTATTTCAGTTTATATCAGTTTATTGCGATTTTCTGGCATTTCTTTGTGACGCACTTTCAAGAGTTGGACACTTTCCCTGTACATGCCGAACGTTAGTGGCCATTTCGACAGGACAAGAGGACATCTTTCGACCAAAAGACGATTAGACCGGAGAAAGGACCCCTTGCCCAAGATTCTGATGGAAGCTCAGCTAATAGTAAGAACTATTTATGCTGATAAATCGTTGTTCTGTTGAAAAATGTTAAACGCATAAGCTGCCATTTTTTTGGGGGTAGCTTCGCTTTGGCGCAACTTGTATTGCGCAGTAAGGTTAATTTAAAAAATGTAATTCAGCGATTGCATTAAGAACTAATTTGTCTTTCAAATGCTGTCCACGCTGTATTTTTTAGTCAAGTTTATGATTATTTAATGATTAGACTAAGTCACTCTCCAAGATGGCGCCCGACATTTTCTGCCCAGTTTAGCTACTTTTCTCATTGTATAACCACGATTTTTGTGGCTTAATATGCACATTTTCGAACAAACTCTATATGCATTGTGTAATATGATGTTACAGGACTGTCATCTGAAGAATTCTGAGAAGGTTAGTGAAAAAATTAATATATTTTGGTGGCGATAACGTTATCGCCCCCTTTGCCTTGATTTAATGCTGGGGTGATGTTAGCTCATGTGGTATGCTAATATAACGATATATTGTGTTTTCGCTGTAAAACACTTAGAAAATCTGAAATATTGTCTGGATTCACAAGATCTGTGTCTTTCGATTGCTGTAGGCTGTGTATTTTTCTGAAATGTTTTAGGATGAGTATTTTGGTAATTGACGTCGGTCTCTGTAATTATTCCGGCTGCTTCCAACGCTATTTCAGATTGCAGCTGCAATGTACAACTGTGATTTATACCTGAAAAATGCACATTTTTCTAAAAAAAAATATCCTATACCATAAATATGTTATCAGACTGTCATCTTATGAAGTTGTTTCTTGGTTAGTGGCTATATATATCTTTATTTAGTCGAATTAGTGATAGCTACTGATGCAGGAAAAAAATGGTGGAGAAAAAAAGTTGTGTCTTTTGCTATCGTGGTTAGCTAATAGATTTACATATTGTGTCTTCCCTGTAAAACACTTAGAAAATCTGAAATATTGTCTGGATTCACAAGATCTGTGTCTTTCGATTGCTGTAGGCTGTGTATTTTTCTGAAATGTTTTAGGATGAGTATTTTGGTAATTGACGTCGGTCTCTGTAATTATTCCGGCTGCTTCCAACGCTATTTCAGATTGCAGCTGCAATGTAAAACTGTGATTTATACCTGAAAAATGCACATTTTTCTAAAAAAACATATCCTATACCATAAATATGTTATCAGACTGTCATCTTATGAAGTTGTTTCTTGGTTAGTGGCTATATATATCTTTATTTAGTCGAATTAGTGATAGCTACTGATGCAGGAAAAAAATGTGGACAAAAAAAAGTTGTGTCTTTTGCTATGGTGGTTAGCTAATAGAAATACATATTTTGTCTTCCCTGTAAAACATTTAAAAAATCGGAAATGATGGCTGGATTCACAAGATCTGTATCTTTCATTTGGTGTCTTGGACTTGTGATTTCATGAACATTTGATTATATGATATCCCTGTGGCTTTAGGCTAGGCTATGCTAGTCAGCTTTTTTGATGGGGGGGATCCCGGATCCGGGTTTGTGACTCTATAAAGGTTTAAATACTACCTACCAACATCTACCCAGCCAGCCTTATTAAATACTACCTAACTGTCACGTTCCTGACCTGTTTTCTCTTGTTTTGTATTTATTTAGTATGGTCAGGGCGTGAGTTGGGTGGGTTGTCTATGTGTTGTTTTCTATGTTGGGGTTTTGTGTGTTCGGCCTGGTATGATTCTCAATCAGAGGCAGCTGTCAATCGTTGTCCCTGATTGAGAATCATACTTAGGCAGCCGGGGTTCACGTGTGTGTTTGTGGGTGTTTGTATTTCGTGTCAGTGTTCGTGCCACACGGGACTGTTTTCGGTTTGGTCACGTTTGTTGTTTTTGTATCTTGAATTGTTCAGTTTACTTTCATTAAATAATGAACACGTTCCACTCTGCGTCTTGGTCCGATCCCTACACCTCCTCTTCAGACGAAGAGGAGGAAATCTGACGTAACAGAAACACCCACCACCAAAGGACCAAGCGGAGTGGAAAAGGGCAGCGACAGCAGCAGCAGAAACAGACACAGGACTCCTGGACTTGGGAAGAGATCCTGGACGGCAAAGGACCCTGGGCTCAGCCAGGGGAATATCGCAGTCCCAAGGCAGAGTTGGAGGCAGCGAAGGCAGAGAGGCGCTGGTATGAGGAGGCAGCGCGGCGACGCGGTTGGGAGCCCGAGAGTCAGACCCCAAAATGTCTTGGGGGGGGTCCAACTCCCCGTGCTTACCGTGGAGTGAGAGGGCGTCGTACTGGTCAGACACCGTGTTATGCGGTGGAGCGCACGGTGTCCCCAGTACGCGTGCTTAGCCCAGTGCGGGCTATTCCACCTCGCCGCACTGGTAGGGCTAGGTTGGGCATCGAGCCGGGTGTCATGAAGCCGGCCCAACGCATCTGGTCTCCAGTGCGTCTCCTCGGGCCGGCGTACATGGCACCAGCCTTACAAATGGTGTCCCTGGTTCGCCAGCATAGCCCAGTGCGGGCTATTCCACCTCGCCGCACTGGCAGGGCTACGGGGACCATTCAACCTGGTAAGGTTGGGCAGGCTCGGTGCTCAAGAGCGCGTGTCCTCCTTCACGGTCCGGTAATTCCGGTGCCACCTCCACGTACCAGTCCTCCGGTGGCAGCCCCCTGCACCAGGCTGTCTCTCCGTTTTCTCTCTCCAGTTGCTCCCACCTGTCCAGCGCTGTCAGAGCATTCCTCCTCTCCAGCGCAGCCAGAGACTGAACTGCCTGCCTGCCCAGCACTGTCTGAGCTGCCTACCTGTCCCGAGCCGTCAGAGCTGTCCGTCTGTCCCGAGCCGTCAGAGCTGCCCGTCTGTCCCGAGCCGTCAGAGCTGCCCGTCTGTCCCGAGCCATCAGAGCTGCCCGTCTGTCCCGAGCCGTCAGAGCTGCCCGTCTGTCCCGAGCCGTCAGACATGAGCAGCCAGTGCCGTCCGCCAGACAGGAGCAGCCAGTGCCGTCTGCCAGACAGGAGCAGCCAGTGCCGTCCGCCAGACAGGAGCAGCCAGTGCCGTCCGCCAGACAGGATCCGCCAGTGCCGTCAGCCAGCCAGGATCCGCCAGAGCCAGCCAGCCAGGATCCGCCAGAGCCGGCCAGCCAGGACCCGCCAGAGCTGTCCAGCCAGGATCCGCCGGAGCCAGCCAGCCAGGATCCGCCAGAGCCAGCCAGCCAGGATCCGCCAGAGCCAGCCAGCCAGGATCCGCCAGAGCCAGCCAGCCAGGATCCGCCAGAGCCAGCCAGCCAGGATCCGCCGGAGCCGCCAACCAGCCAGGATCCACCAGAGCCGCCCGCCAGCCAGGATCTGCCCCTCAGTCCGGTGCTGCCCCTCAGTCCGGTGCTGCCCCTCAGTCCGGTGCTGCCCCTCAGTCCGGTGCTGCCCTTTGGTATAGTGGGATTGACATGGAGGGTGGTTGTTAGGAGGAGGCCACGGGGGCGAGTAAGGAGGCGGACAAAGACATTGTTAAGGTGGGGTCCACGTCCCGCGCCAGAGCCGCCACCGCGGACAGACGCGAACCCAGACCCTCCCCTAGAGTTTTAGGGGGTGCGCCCGGAGTTCGCACCTTGAGGGGGGGGTTATGTCACGTTCCTGACCTGTTTTCTCTTGTTTTGTATTTATTTAGTATGGTCAGGGCGTGAGTTGGGTGGGTTGTCTATGTGTTGTTTTCTATGTTGGGGTTTTGTGCGTTCGGCCTGGTATGATTCTCAATCAGAGGCAGCTGTCAATCGTAGCTAGCCAACATCTACCCAGCCAGTCTTATTAAATACTACATACCAACATCTCTACTAGCCAGTCTTATTAAATACTACCTACCAACATCTCTACTAGCCAGCCTTATTAAATACTACCTACCAACATCTCTACTAGCCAGCCTTATTAAATACTACCTACCAACATCTCTCCTAGCCAGTTTTATTAAATACTACCTACCAACATCTCTACTAGTCAGTCTTATTAAATACTACCTACCAAAATCTCTCCTAGCCAGTTTTATTAAATACTACCTACCAACATCTCTACTAGCCAGTCTTATTAAATACTACCTACCAACATCTCTACTAGCCAGTCTTAAACTTCTTGCCACTAGGGGGGTGCCATTTCGACATAGTCCAGATTCGTCTCCAAATTAAACTGCCTCGTACTCAATTCTTGCTCGTACAATATGCATATTATTATTACTATTGGATAGAAAACACTCTCTAGTTTCTAAAACCGTTTGAATTATGTCTGTGGGTGAAACAGAACTCGACTTAGAGCGATTTTCCTATGTGTATGTCAGAATTCAGAATTGTACTGGCTGTTCTGAGATCTGTGTATTAATTTGCCTGTCCTCTATTGGTTGAGATGCACTGCATACGCCTTCCCCTGGGTGTCAGCGAATAGGGAGACTTGAAATGGAGTCTGTGTAATTCCCAAAGTTTATAAATTGATTGGAATCACGGTGGCCATTCTTTTGGATCTGCGCTCGGGCGCGAAGAGGAGCTTTGCATATCGTTGTGGAAGCTCTGGTTTTAGCTCCTTAGATAATTCCGGTCATGTTTTTATTCGATATAAGCTTTAAAGACATCATAATCTTGTTATTTTGAACCGAATTATTTCAGTTTATATCAGTTTATTGCGATTTTCTGGCATTTCTTTGTGACGCACTTTCAAGAGTTGGACACTTTCCCTGTACATGCCGAACGTTAGTGGCCATTTCGACAGGACAAGAGGACATCTTTCGACCAAAAGACGATTAGACCGGAGAAAGGACCCTTGCCCAAGATTCTGATGGAAGCTCAGCTAATAGTAAGAACTATTTATGCTGATAAATCGTTGTTCTGTTGAAAAATGTTAAACGCATAAGCTGCCATTTTTTTTGGGGTAGCTTCGCTTTGGCGCAACTTGTATTGCGCAGTAAGGTTAATTTAAAAAATGTAATTCAGCGATTGCATTAAGAACTAATTTGTCTTTCAAATGCTGTCCACGCTGTATTTTTTAGTCAAGTTTATGATTATTTAATGATTAGACTAAGTCACTCTCCAAGATGGCGCCCGACATTTTCTGCCCAGTTTAGCTACTTTTCTCATTGTATAACCACGATTTTTGTGGCTAAATATGCACATTTTCGAACAAACTCTATATGCATTGTGTAATATGATGTTACAGGACTGTCATCTGAAGAATTCTGAGAAGGTTAGTGAAAAAATTAATATATTTTGGTGGCGATAACGTTATCGCCCCCTTTGCCTTGATTTAATGCTGGGGTGATGTTAGCTCATGTGGTATGCTAATATAACGATATATTGTGTTTTCGCTGTAAAAAACTTAGAAAATCTGAAATATTGTCTGGATTCACAAGATCTGTGTCTTTCGATTGCTGTAGGCTGTGTATTTTTCTGAAATGTTTTAGGATGAGTATTTTGGTAATTGACGTCGGTCTCTGTAATTATTCCGGCTGCTTCCAACGCTATTTCAGATTGCAGCTGCAATGTACAACTGTGATTTATACCTGAAAAATGCACATTTTTCTAAAAAAAAATATCCTATACCATAAATATGTTATCAGACTGTCATCTTATGAAGTTGTTTCTTGGTTAGTGGCTATATATATCTTTATTTAGTCGAATTAGTGATAGCTACTGATGCAGGAAAAAAATGGTGGAGAAAAAAAGTTGTGTCTTTTGCTATCGTGGTTAGCTAATAGATTTACATATTGTGTCTTCCCTGTAAAACACTTAGAAAATCTGAAATATTGTCTGGATTCACAAGATCTGTGTCTTTCGATTGCTGTAGGCCATATATGTCAGAGTCAAGGCCCGCGGGCCACATCCGGCCCGCGAGAAGGTGTTTTACGGCCCCTGGGATGATCTTGATTTATTATTAGAACCGGCCCGCAGACCGCAGCAAGCCGGCAGCCCGCAGATCTTTTACACGCACCAATACTACATTTCCCACAATGCAACGGTGACGCACCGAGCAGTAGGCTGCTGTGTAAATGAGATGGAGCTGCCTTGGGAAAAACTCGTGGGTTTGACAACCGACGGAGCACCTGCGATGTGTGGACACAGGAGCGGACTGGTGGCGAAGATACGGGAAAAGATGCAAGAGGAAAACGCGACAGGTGAGCTGACAGCTTATCATTGTATCATACACCAGGAAGCGTTGTGCGGTAAAGCCTTGAAAATGGAGCATGTAATGAGCATCATCACGCGCACAGTTAACTTTATCAGAGCCAAAGGTTTGAATCACCGCCAGTTCAAGGCATTTCTGACGGAGTTAGAAACGGAGCATGGTGATTTGCCTTATCACACAGAGGTGCGATGGCTAAGCCATGGAAAGGTGCTTCAAAGATGTTTCGAGCTTCGTGAGGAGATTTGTCTGTTCTTGGACAGCAAAGGGAAAGACACAACACAACTCCGAGACGAAATGTTTCTGTGTGAAATGGCTTTTCTGTGTGACATTACGAGTCATCTGAATGCAATGAACTTGCAGCTGCAGGGTCGGGATCATGTCATCTCTGATATGTACAGTACAGTGAAGGCATTTAAAACCAAACTGACTCTGTGGGAGACGCAGATGCGGAAAGAAAATTTGAGCCACTTTCCCAGCTGCCAGACCATGAAAGAGAAGCTCTCTACCAGTGCGTTCCCGAGCGCACAGTTGGCTGATAAAATAGGTATGCTTGCCGCTGACTTTCGACGCCGATTTGCTGACTTTGAAGCACAAAAAAGCAGGTTGGAACTGCTCGGTAACCCATTTGCTGTTGACGTGGAAAGCTCACCACCAAACCTCCAAATGGAGTTGATTGACCTCCAATGCAATGATGCACTGAGGGCAAAATATGCGGCAGTGGGTGCTGCGGAGTTCGCCCGTTTCCTCCCCGACACAATGCCCCAGCTGCGCATCCAGGCTGCTCAAACGTTGTCTATGTTTGGCAGCACATACCTGTGTGAACAACTGTTTTCTTTGATGAACCTGAACAAAACATCACACAGAAGTCGACTTACTGCTGAACACCTCCACTCAATTCTGAGGATTTCCTCAGCTCAGAGCCTTACCCCGAACATTGATGAACTTGTGGAAAAGATGGGACACCACCAAGTATCACCCTCAACCTCAAACAAGTGAACATTACTGTGCAATCACATATTTAGAGTTTTTACTCAGTTCAAGTTTAAAAGTTAAAGTTTAATATTTGTTTTCACTGCATGTTACTTCTCCTTAAACAAAGTGTTGTTTTTGATTAATAGATTTTTGCACTTTATTTTATTGTATTTCAATCCAATTATATTTTAAAAATATTTCAGTTGAGTGGATGATAGAAAATTGCTATTATTGTTTTTTTCTTTGAAGTAAATTTAGCCCACTTTTGCTAAAATAGAAAATATAGGCTACTGATGGTGCCTTGAATACCGGTTTCTTTCATTTAATGTTCATGTTATGGGGATTTTTATATAAAGGAAATTTGTCTTTTGTGTCTGTTGAAAATTAAAGATTACTGACAGAGCCATAAGAAAATATTGCTTTATTTATCTGATCATATTGGAATATATTTGTTAGGTTTTCAGTAGGTTCAATTAGGTTCACTAGACTATATGCGTCATTTAAAAAATTTTCAATGAACATTCGAACAGTCCGGCCCTCGGCTTGTAGCTAAATTTTTTATTTGGCCCTCCGTCCATTTGACTTTGACACCCCTGCTGTAGGCTGTGTATTTTTCTGAAATGTTTTAGGATGAGTATTTTGGTAATTGACGTCGGTCTCTGTAATTATTCCGGCTGCTTCCAACGCTATTTCAGATTGCAGCTGCAATGTACAACTGTGATTTATACCTGAAAAATGCAAATTTTTCTAAAAAAACATATCCTATACCATAAATATGTTATCAGACTGTCATCTTATGAAGTTGTTTCTTGGTTAGTGGCTATATATATCTTTATTTAGTCGAATTAGTGATAGCTACTGATGCAGGAAAAAAATGTGGACAAAAAAAAGTTGTGTCTTTTGCTATGGTGGTTAGCTAATAGAAATACATATTTTGTCTTCCCTGTAAAACATTTAAAAAATCGGAAATGATGGCTGGATTCACAAGATCTGTATCTTTCATTTGGTGTCTTGGACTTGTGATTTCATGAACATTTGATTATATGATATCCCTGTGGCTTTAGGCTAGGCTATGCTAGTCAGCTTTTTTGATGGGGGGGATCCCGGATCCGGGTTTGTGACTCTATAAAGGTTTAAATACTACCTACCAACATCTACCCAGCCAGCCTTATTAAATACTACCTAACTGTCACGTTCCTGACCTGTTTTCTCTTGTTTTGTATTTATTTAGTATGGTCAGGGCGTGAGTTGGGTGGGTTGTCTATGTGTTGTTTTCTATGTTGGGGTTTTGTGTGTTCGGCCTGGTATGATTCTCAATCAGAGGCAGCTGTCAATCGTTGTCCCTGATTGAGAATCATACTTAGGCAGCCGGGGTTCACGTGTGTGTTTGTGGGTGTTTGTATTTCGTGTCAGTGTTCGTGCCACACGGGACTGTTTTCGGTTTGGTCACGTTTGTTGTTTTTGTATCTTGAATTGTTCAGTTTACTTTCATTAAATAATGAACACGTTCCACTCTGCGTCTTGGTCCGATCCCTACACCTCCTCTTCAGACGAAGAGGAGGAAATCTGACGTAACAGAAACACCCACCACCAAAGGACCAAGCGGAGTGGAAAAGGGCAGCGACAGCAGCAGCAGAAACAGACACAGGACTCCTGGACTTGGGAAGAGATCCTGGACGGCAAAGGACCCTGGGCTCAGCCAGGGGAATATCGCAGTCCCAAGGCAGAGTTGGAGGCAGCGAAGGCAGAGAGGCGCTGGTATGAGGAGGCAGCGCGGCGACGCGGTTGGGAGCCCGAGAGTCAGACCCCAAAATGTCTTGGGGGGGGTCCAACTCCCCGTGCTTACCGTGGAGTGAGAGGGCGTCGTACTGGTCAGACACCGTGTTATGCGGTGGAGCGCACGGTGTCCCCAGTACGCGTGCTTAGCCCAGTGCGGGCTATTCCACCTCGCCGCACTGGTAGGGCTAGGTTGGGCATCGAGCCGGGTGTCATGAAGCCGGCCCAACGCATCTGGTCTCCAGTGCGTCTCCTCGGGCCGGCGTACATGGCACCAGCCTTACAAATGGTGTCCCTGGTTCGCCAGCATAGCCCAGTGCGGGCTATTCCACCTCGCCGCACTGGCAGGGCTACGGGGACCATTCAACCTGGTAAGGTTGGGCAGGCTCGGTGCTCAAGAGCGCGTGTCCTCCTTCACGGTCCGGTAATTCCGGTGCCACCTCCACGTACCAGTCCTCCGGTGGCAGCCCCCCGCACCAGGCTGTCTCTCCGTTTTCTCTCTCCAGTTGCTCCCACCTGTCCAGCGCTGTCAGAGCATTCCTCCTCTCCAGCGCAGCCAGAGACTGAACTGCCTGCCTGCCCAGCACTGTCTGAGCTGCCTACCTGTCCCGAGCCGTCAGAGCTGTCCGTCTGTCCCGAGCCGTCAGAGCTGCCCGTCTGTCCCGAGCCGTCAGAGCTGCCCGTCTGTCCCGAGCCATCAGAGCTGCCCGTCTGTCCCGAGCCGTCAGAGCTGCCCGTCTGTCCCGAGCCGTCAGACATGAGCAGCCAGTGCCGTCCGCCAGACAGGAGCAGCCAGTGCCGTCTGCCAGACAGGAGCAGCCAGTGCCGTCCGCCAGACAGGAGCAGCCAGTGCCGTCCGCCAGACAGGATCCGCCAGTGCCGTCAGCCAGCCAGGATCCGCCAGAGCCAGCCAGCCAGGATCCGCCAGAGCCGGCCAGCCAGGACCCGCCAGAGCTGTCCAGCCAGGATCCGCCGGAGCCAGCCAGCCAGGATCCGCCAGAGCCAGCCAGCCAGGATCCGCCAGAGCCAGCCAGCCAGGATCCGCCAGAGCCAGCCAGCCAGGATCCGCCAGAGCCAGCCAGCCAGGATCCGCCAGAGCCAGCCAGCCAGGATCCGCCGGAGCCGCCAGCCAGCCAGGATCCACCAGAGCCGCCCGCCAGCCAGGATCTGCCCCTCAGTCCGGTGCTGCCCCTCAGTCCGGTGCTGCCCCTCAGTCCGGTGCTGCCCCTCAGTCCGGTGCTGCCCTTTGGTATAGTGGGATTGACATGGAGGGTGGTTGTTAGGAGGAGGCCACGGGGGCGAGTAAGGAGGCGGACAAAGACATTGTTAAGGTGGGGTCCACGTCCCGCGCCAGAGCCGCCACCGCGGACAGACGCGAACCCAGACCCTCCCCTAGAGTTTTAGGGGGTGCGCCCGGAGTTCGCACCTTGAGGGGGGGGTTATGTCACGTTCCTGACCTGTTTTCTCTTGTTTTGTATTTATTTAGTATGGTCAGGGCGTGAGTTGGGTGGGTTGTCTATGTGTTGTTTTCTATGTTGGGGTTTTGTGCGTTCGGCCTGGTATGATTCTCAATCAGAGGCAGCTGTCAATCGTAGCTAGCCAACATCTACCCAGCCAGTCTTATTAAATACTACATACCAACATCTACCCAGCCAGTCTTATTAAATACTACCTACCAACATCTACAGAGCCAGTCTTATTAAATACTACCTACCAACATCTCTACTAGCCAGTCTTATTAAATACTACCTACCAACATCTGTACCAGCCAGTCTTATTAAATACTACCTACCAACATCTCTACTAGCCAGTCTTATTAAATACTACATACCAACATCTCTCCCAGCCAGTTTTATTAAATACTATCTACCATCATCTCTACTAGCCAGCCTTATTTAAACACTGGAGTGTGAGTGTGGGGGGCGGGGGAGGTCAACGTAAATAGTCCGGGTGGCCATTTGATGAATTGTTCAGCAGTCTTATGGCTTGGGGGGGCCAGTCTTATGGCTTGGGGGGGCCAGTCTTATGGCTTGGGGGTAGAAGCTGTTAAGGGGCCTTTTTGAACCTACAGAAGTATACGTAGCACTAAAAGGTACAGTAGTCATCCGATAGCGCTCCGGTCAAAAGTAATGGTAACGCTTTACCTGACACCCAGTGTCATAATATGGTCATAACACTGTCATGACCCATATATTTACATCTGTTGTGACATACAGTATATTGCATTATTTTATGACTGGTTATGACACCTACATAAGATTGTGTCAAAATCCACATTTATTCACATTTGGTTTTTTTCCCCTGCCAAAAAGTTTCCTTTCATTAGAAAGTTTGTTTCTTAAATCGTTTTTTGTTGTAATTCATTCTTTACAGTCATGTTTTTTTCCCTCGTATTATAAATAACTTGTAGAAAATACACTTTAAGACACTTTCAAGAAGCATTATGACCATCGTAATCATATAAGCCAGATAGGCCTATCACGTACATGTCCTTAAATCAGTTATCTGTCAAAAAGAGGGTGTCTTGTGCTGCTCCTGAAATCTAGTCCTGCATTCATCCCAGTCATCAGAAACAGAGCATTGGGGTAGGTGCATGCCAACACAAGGTGCACCTTTGTAATGATCATGTTGTTTAATCAGATTCTTGATATGCCACACCTGTCAGGTGGATGGATTATCTTGACAAAAGAGAAATGCTCACTAACAGGGATGTATAAAAACTTGTGAACAAAATTGTAGAGAAATAAGCTTTTTGTGCGTATGGAACATTTCTGGGGTCTTTTATTTCAGCTCATGAAACATGGGACCAACACTTTACATGTTGTGTGTATATTTTTGTTCAGTATACATTTGTTGGAATATTTTATCCTTTATTTTACCACAGCTTTGTTTTTGTTTTTTAAAGACAAAAAAAACTGTGACAACTGTTAAAAGATTTAGATTACATAACACATTCTGAAGCCACCAAATAGTTAGGGGTCCAAGCAGCGGGTGAAACCATAATATTGGATGCCGTAGGCTATTATTAATATTCCTGTTCCGGTAAAGAGGTTGTGAAAAAAAGCAAATTCCTGTGAGATGGTAAGGCGTAGCAGGATGCAACCGGGCAGGATGGTAAAGGGTCATGGGGCCACACCGTCTTATTTCATGCCAATTGAAAATGCTAACTTTGATAGCTCACACTCCTCACCCCGTGAAACGTAGAGTCGTGAAATTTGGTCCTCACAAGGAACAAATAAGGTCCCGCCATGATGGATTTTCCACCTTTTTCAATTGTGAAAAACACTTAAAACACTACTCCTTTCGCACCGAAAGACTGATTTGCTCGAAACTTGATATATTGCATCCATGGACCAAAGTATTTTTATCCAGGCTAGTATTTCAAACAACACGGCCCATACTCACCAATAGACAAACACATGGGTGTAGTCTGGCACCTAAATGCATTTAAATCAGACACAGATATTCGTATTGTAACAAAAGTTGGTACAAATGTTCCAAACACTCATATCTAAGCACATTCAGATCGACCACACGGTGGCGCTATAACCGACACATGTTTACATGTTTGACTCAGAGTGATGAAATTTGGCACACATGCTCAGAGATATGAATCTAGCTGTTCGAATACTGATATTTGGCAAGTGTGATAAGGAGTACAGAAGTAGTTCATCATATGTCAATGTGTCAAATGTGTCCTGATGGTGGTGCTATGGGGCCAAAGCTTGGACCCCAGCATGGCTGCTTGAATCTTTATTTCTGTCTGCTATCCTTCACCGGGATGTTCAATAGAGTCTATGTGTAGAGGATGGGCCATGGGGGTGGGACCAGGATGTTCAATAGAGTCTATGTGTAGAGGATGGGTGTAGGACCAGGATGCTCAATAGAGTCTATGTGTAGAGGATGGGGGTAGGACCAGGATGTTCAATAGAGTCTATGTGTAGAGGATGGGGGTAGGACCAGGATGCTCAATAGAGTCTATGTGTAGAGGATGGGGGTAGGACCAGGATGTTCAATAGAGTCTATGTGTAGAGGATGGGGGTAGGACCAGGATGTTCAATAGAGTCTATGTGTAGAGGATGGGGGTAGGACCAGGATGTTCAATAGAGTCTATGTGTAGAGGATGGGGGTAGGACCAGGATGTTCAATAGAGTCTATGTGTAGAGGATGGGGGTAGGCCCAGGATGTTCAATAGAGTCTATGTGTAGAGGATGGGGGTAGGACCAGGATGTTCAATAGAGTCTATGTGTAGAGGATGGGGGTAGGACCAGGATGTTCAATAGAGTCTATGTGTAGAGGATGGGGGTAGGACCAGGATGTTCAATAGAGTCTATGTGTAGAGGATGGGGGTAGGACCAGGATGTTCAATAGAGTCTATGTGTAGAGGATGGGGGTAGGACCAGGATGTTCAATAGAGTCTATGTGTAGAGGATGGGGGTAGGACCAGGATGTTCAATAGAGTCTATGTGTAGAGGATGGGGGTAGGACCAGGATGTTCAATAGAGTCTATGTGTAGAGGATGGGGGTAGGACCAGGATGTTCAATAGAGTCTATGTGTAGAGGATGGGGGTAGGACCAGGATGTTCAATAGAGTCTATGTGTAGAGGATGGTGGGAGGACCCCAGCAGGTAGTACACCACATATTTCCAGGCAGAGGGGAGAACTATAGTGCTGCACTGACCTATGTGACACTATGTGATCCTGAAGGCATACATTCCCTGACATTACCTTTCAGAAGTCTTCTTCTCTCATTACCTATTGATGAAAAGGTAAGTAGTACACTTTAAAGACTCTCCTCTCTCTCTCTCCTTCCTCCATACTGCACTCTACCCTTCCATCATCCCTTCCTACATACTGCACTCTACCCTTCCATCATCCCAACCTCCATACCACTCTATCCCTCCATTCATCATCCCTTCCTCCATACCACTCTACCCCTCCCATCATCCCAACCTCCATACCACTCTATCCCTCCATTCATCATCCCTTCCTCCATACCACTCTATCCCTCCATTCAGCATCCCTTCCTCCATACCACTCTATCCCTCCATTCATCATCCCTTCCTCCATACCACTCTATCCCTCCCATCATCCCTTCCTCCATACCACTCTATCCCTCCATTCATCATCCCTTCCTCCATACCACTCTATCCCTCCCATCATCCCTTCCTCCATACCACTCTATCCCTCCCATCATCCCTTCCGCCATACCACTCTATCCCTCCCATCATCCCTTCCTCCATACCACTCTATCCCTCCATTCATCATCCCTTCCTCCATACCACTCTATCCCTCCATTCATCATCCCTTCCTCCATACCACTCTATCCCTCCCATCATCCCTTCCTCCATACCACTCTATCCCTCCATTCATCATCCCTTCCTCCATACCACTCTATCCCTCCCATCATCCCTTCCTCCATACCACTCTATCCCTCCCATCATCCCTTCCTCCATACCACTCTATCCCTCCCATCATCCCTTCCTCCATACCACTCTATCCCTCCATTCATCATCCCTTCCTCCATACCACTCTATCCCTCCATTCATCATCCCTTCCTCCATACCACTCTATCCCTCCCATCATCCCTTCCTCCATACCACTCTATCCCTCCATTCATCATCCCTTCCTCCATACCGCTCTATCCCTCCATTCATCATCCCTTCCTCCATACCACTCTATCCCTCCCATCATCCCTTCCTCCATACCACTCTATCCCTCCATTCATCATCCCTTCCTCCATACCACTCTATCCCTCCATTCATCATCCCTTCCTCCATACCACTCTATCCCTCCCATCATCCCTTCCTCCATACCACTCTATCCCTCCATTCATCATCCCTTCCTCCATACCACTCTATCCCTCCCATCATCCCTTCCTCCATACCACTCTATCCCTCCATTCATCATCCCTTCCTCCATACCACTCTATCCCTCCCATCATCCCAACCTCCATACCACTCTATCCCTCCATTCATCATCCCTTCCTCCATACCGCTCTATCCCTCCATTCATCATCCCTTCCTCCATACCACTCTATCCCTCCCATCATCCCTTCCTCCATACCACTCTATCCCTCCATTCATCATCCCTTCCTCCATACCACTCTATCCCTCCATTCATCATCCCTTCCTCCATACCACTCTATCCCTCCCATCATCCCTTCCTCCATACCACTCTATCCCTCCATTCATCATCCCTTCCTCCATACCACTCTATCCCTCCCATCATCCCAACCTCCATACCACTCTATCCCTCCATTCATCATCCCTTCCTCCATACCACTCTATCCCTCCCATCATCCCTTCCTCCATACCACTCTATCCCTCCATTCATCATCCCTTCCCTCCATTCAGAGTCCTCTCCTCTCCTGAGCCAATCTAGCTGTATGTATTGTTAAACATTGACGTGGTCTTTCCAGGAAGCACAGTTTTGAGTGGTTTAAGGTATGGGGGGGGGGGGGGGTTCTAACCATCTTAACCATCCGGTTTACTATCCATCTGTGGTAAAGGAAGGAATACCTCTCGCTAGGCTCCTTTCATGACCACAGTGCCACACTAAACCACGCTGGACCAGAGGAGAGATCAAGAGGACAGTATTCTAAGTTAACCCAGAACTCATGTCATAATGAGGAGAACTGATGTAAAAGCTACTCAGCTGTGTTGAACAGAGAAGGACATAAGGAGATCTAAGAGGTCAATGCTCAGTGTATTATATGTAGAAGTTGTCCTGAACTTAGGACGAGGAGCAATCGTGCAGCTGCCACCTCTACCACCTCCTCGTCCTAAGTTCAGGACAACTTCTACATATAATACACTGAGCATTGACCTCTTAGATCTCCTTATGTCCTTCTCTGTTCAACACAGCTGAGTAGCTTTTACATCAGTTCTCCTCATCTGAATTCTGAGAACCCATTCTTCTTGATGAGGGCCAATTCAATTGAATAATACATGTTTTACGTTTTAAATGAACCTTTATTTAACTAGGCAAGTAAGTTAAGAACAAATTATTATTTAACAGCCTACCTCGGTCAAACCTTAACCCGGACGCCAATTGTGTGCCACCCTACGTGACTCCCAATCACGGCCGGTTGTGATACAGCCTGGATACAAACCACGGTGTCTGTAGTGACGCCTCAAGCACTGAGATGCATTGTCTTAGTCCGCTGCGCCACTCGGGAGCCCAAATAGGCAATACATTTCTCTCTTGGACAAATCATACAACCAGTGGCCAAACTAGCTGCATTATCCAATCATTGCCAAGCCTAATCTCTATTGGGAAGGAAATGATGTCCTCAAGGGAAAACAATTTAATTTGCCAGACCCCTTTGTCTTTTCTGAAACAGAGAGTTCTGTGAAGGTGGTTGGTTCTGGAGGTGATGTATTTTTGAGCCCCATTGACTATGTGATATTTAGAGAAGAGTTAGAGGCAAAGTCCAAGGTCGATTGTCAGGCTGGTTGGTTCTGTGAAAAGAGGAGCAGCAGGTAAAGGGAAGAGGAGGATGAGGAGGAGGTAGAGGAGGAAGAGGAGGTAGAGAGAAGAGGAGAAGGTAGAGAGAAGAGGAGAAGGTAGAGAGAAGGGGAGGATGAGGAGGAGGTAGAGGAGGAAGAGGAGGTAGAGAGAAGAGGAGAAGGTAGAGAGAAGAGGAGAAGGTAGAGAGATGAGGAGAAGGTAGAGAGAAGGGGAGGAGGAGGAGGAGGTAGAGGAGGAAGAGGAGGTAGAGAGAAGAGGAGAAGGTAGAGAGAAGAGGAGAAGTTAGAGAGAAGAGGAGGATGAGGAGGAGGTAGAGGAGGAAGAGTAGGAGGTGGAGGAGATAGAGGAGGATGGGGAGGTAGAGGAGGAGATAGAGGAGGATGAGGAGGAGATAGAGGAGGATGAGGAGGTAGAGGAGGAGGTAGATGAGGAGGTGGAGGAGATAGAGGAGGATGGGGAGGTAGAGGAGGAGATAGAGGAGGAGATAGAGGAGGAGATGGAGACAGAGGAGGAGGTAGAGGAGGAGGTAGAGAGAAGAGGTAGAGAAGAGGAGAAGGTAGAGAGAAGACTAGGAGGTAGAGGAGGAAGAGGAGGAGATGGGCAGGATGAGGAGGAGGTAGAGGAGGAAGAGGAGGAGATGGAGGCGGAAGATGAGGAGGTAGAGGAGGGAGAGGAGGAGGTAGCGAAGGACGAGGAGGAGGTAGAGGAGGAGGTGGAGGAGATAGATGAGGTAGAGGAGGAAGAGGAGGAGATGGAGGAGGATAAGGAGGAGGTAGAGGAGGAAGAGGAGGAGATGGAGGAGGATGAGGAGGAGGTAGAGGAGGAAGAGGAGGAGGTAGAGGTGGAGTTAGAGTAGAAGGAGGATGAGGATGAGGAGGTGGTAGATGATGTGGTAAAGGAGGATGAGGAGGATGAAGAGAAGGATGTAGAGGAGGAGGTAGAGGAATATGAAGAGGAGGTAGAGGAGGAAGAGGAGGAGATGGAGGAGGTAGAGGAGGAGGTAGAGGAGGAGGAGGTAGAGGATGAGGAGGTAGAGGAGGAGGTAGAGGAGGAGGAGGATGAGGAGGAAGATGAGGAGGTGGTAGATGAGGTGGTAAAGGAGGATGAAGATGATGATGAAGAGGAGGTAGAGGAGGAGGTAGAGGAATATGAAGAGGAGGTAGAGGAGGTGGTAAAGGAGGATGAGGAAGTGGTAGAGGAGGATGAAGATGAGGTAGAGCGAAGAGGGTGAAAGAGGGAGACTTACCCTGCATGGTTGTGCTGGTGGGCTCAGAGAAAAGGGGAATAAGGAGGAGGTAGATGAGGTAGAGGAGGAGGAGACTTACCCTGCATGGTTGTGCTGGTGGGCTCAGAGAAAAGGGGAATAAGGAGGAGGTAGATGAGGTAGAGGAATGACAGCCCATTGTACCGGAACAAACAAGCTGTAACAGACACACACACAGATATTAGTCATTGAATCAAAAGTAGTGACAGTAAAGTCAAAACAACATATTTAACATCCTTGAAATGTTGAGTTCCACACAGTATTGACCTGAGACATAATTAAACAAGAAAAAACTTGTTTAAGAGCAAATTGTTTGTATTGATTAAAGGGAAATTATAACCAATATATTCCACTACATTGAACAGAGAAAAGTTACAATAGTAAATGCTGCTGCATGGGGTATGCTAATATCTTCCAATTTATGAGTAAACAGACTACATTATGTTGAAGAAGCTGATTATTCCATCTTCCCTGTTTGCATTAGATGATTAAAATTTTGCCTGAGTGGGTTTTGCAAATTTCTGACAGTCTCAGACAGATGAGATATCTGGACATGTGGTATTGATGTTTGGTCTGTAAGATATCAGCCTCAGAGAGACGTGGGTAATCATCCTGACCATCTCTGTGTGTTTAATGTGAACCCAGCGTAGGAACAATTAACACGCTGAGATCTACCATGTTAATAATGTGAAAGGAGAACTATCACCTTATGGTGAGAACAGCCGACTTGCGAGATCGGTTTCAGATCGGCAAAGACGATTTAAAGTGTATAAAAGGATGAAACAGTGTCTGTGCCATCAGTAAATACAGGTAGTGGTGTCAATCCCACAGGACAGTCCCCACAGCCGGACTATTTTCTCATGTCTTCTGTAAAGAAATGTTGTCGGCATGCTCAGTGTCTCTCATTCAGCCGATAGAAACTTTCAACTTGTTCTCCCCATTAATCAACGAGTTGGAGTCTGAGACGGAGCCTTCTCTGGTCTCTCCTCCACCCGTTACGGGGTCAGAGGCCGAGCCTTCTCAGGTCTCTCCTCCACCCGTTACGGGGTCAGAGGCCGAGCCTTCTCTGGTCTCTCCTCCACCCGTTACGGAGTCAGAGGCCGAGCCTTCTCAGGTCTCTCCTCCACCCGTTACGGAGTCAGAGGCCGAGCCTTCTCAGGTCTCTCCTCCACCCGTTACGGGGTCAGAGGCCGAGCCTTCTCTGGACTCTCCTCCACCCGTTACGGAGTCAGAGGCCGAGCCTTCTAAGGTCTCTCCTCCACCCGTTACGGAGTCAGAGGCCGAGCCTTCTCAGGTCTCTCCTCCACCCGTTACGGAGTCAGAGACCGAGCCTTCTCAGGTCTCTCCTCCACCCGTTACGGAGTCAGAGGCCGAGCCTTCTCAGGTCTCTCCTCCACCCGTTACGGAGTCAGAGGCCGAGCCTTCTCAGGTCTCTCCTCCACCCGTTACGGAGTCAGATGCCGAGCCTTCTCTGGTCTCTCCTCCACCCTTTACGGAGTCAGACGCCAAAGCCTCCCACCATTAGCTCTGACAAATTGAAAACCGTAGTCATTGGCGACTCCATTACCCGCAGTATTAGACTTAAAAATAATCATCCAGCGATCATACACTGTTCACCAGGGGGCAGGGCTACCGACGTTAAGGCTAATCTGAAGATGGTGCTGGCTAAAGCTAAAACTGGTGAGTGTAGAGAGTATAGAGATATTGTTATCCACGTCGGCACCAACGATGTTAGGATGAAACAGTCAGAGGTCACCAAGCGCAACATAGCTTCAGCGTGTAAATCAGCTAGAAAGATGTGTCGGCATCGAGTAATTGTCTCTGGCCCCCTCTCAGTTAGGGGGAGTGATGAGCTCTACAGTCTCACAACTCAATCGCTGGTTGAAAACTGTTTTCTGCACCTCCCCAAAAGATAGAATTTGTAGATAAGTGAAAGAGATTGTGATAAAAGGACTACTTAATGTTAGATCCCTGACTTTCAAGGTAGTCACAGTCAATGAACTAATCACTGATCATAAACATGATGTGATTGGCCTGTCTGAAACATGATGTGATTGGCCTGTCTGAAACATGATGTGATTGGCCTGTCTGAAACATGATGTGATTGGCATGTCTGAAACATGATGTGATTGGCCTGTCTGAAACATGGCTAAAACCTGATGAATTTACTGAGTTAAATGAGGCCTCTCCTCCTAATTCCACTCCTAAACCCTACCAGTAGGGTGAGTCAACATGTTTTCTATACTTGCACGGACGAGCGTGCACACACACACACACACACACACACACACACACACACACACACACACACACACACACACACACACACACACACAAAAGTGCACGCAAACACGCACACAGAAATCAGCACCATGGACTGCCACATCATATTTAGCTTGCGTTGAATGGACGAAATAGTTTTTAGTATATTTTAGTTGTCACTGTATTAGACTAAGCAGAGGGGATTTGTTGATGTTGAAATGGTGCTGGAATAGTGGAGGCAGCTCCTGTTTTCTTTCCGACTTGCGGTAACTCTCTGTGGTTCTAAATCAATAGTTGTTTAGTGGGCTGAAAATGTCTGAAACATGAACCTGCTTGACCCTGCTTTAGGTCATGTAACTGTTTGTTACATGCGATATGTTTTGTAGACTTCACAGGACAGATGTTGCTCTCCGGTTTTGTTACGAAACAAAGGTGTGGTTGAATTTATTCTGCCGCTGTGTCTTCTTATTGTCATGGCCTTTAGGCCTCTATATCACGGTGTCTAGGTATATGAATTAACAGGTTATAGAGGAAGCAACGCAATGATCACAACACAACACATCACTTGGCTTCCTTAGTGATTTTACCCACGCACCGCTACTACCTAGCTACCCCTAGTTACTGGTCCACCTGTCTATCGACCCCCTAGTTACTGGTCCACCTGTCTACCTACCTACCCCTAGTTACTGGTCCACCTGTCTATCAACCCCCTAGTTACTGGTCCACCTGTCTACCTACCTACCCCTAGTTACTGGTCCACCTGTCTACCTACCTACCCCTAGTTACTGGTCCACCTGTCTACCTACCTACCCCCTAGTTACTGGACCACCTGTCTACCTACCTACCCCCTAGTTACTGGTCCACCTGTCTATCAACCCCCTAGTTACTGGTCCACCTGTCTACCTACCTACCCCTAGTTACTGGTCCACCTGTCTACCTACCTACCCCCTAGTTACTGGTCCACCTGTCTATCGACCCCCTAGTTACTGGTCCACCTGTCTACCTACCTACCCCTAGTTACTGGTCCACCTGTCTACCTACCCCTAGTTACTGGTCCACCTGTCTATCTACCACCTAGTTACTGGTCCACCTGTCTATCTACCCCCTAGTTACTGGACCACCTGTCTACCTACCCCCTAGTTACTGGTCCACCTGTCTATCTACCCCCTAGTTACTGGTCCACCTGTCTACCTACCTACCTACCCCCCGGTTACTGGTCCACCTGTCTACCTACCTACCCACTAGTTACTGGTCCACCTGTCTATCAACCCCCTAGTTACTGGTCCACCTGTCTACTAACCTACCCCTAGTTACTGGTCCACCTGTCTATCTACCACCTAGTTACTGGTCCACCTGTCTACCTACCCCCTAGTTACTGGTCCACCTGTCTACCTACCCCCTAGTTACTGGTCCACCTGTCTACCTACCCCCTAGTTACTGGTCCACCTGTCTACCTACCTACCTACCTACCCCCCAGTTACTGGTCCACCTGTCTACCTACCTACCCCCTAGTTACTGGTCCACCTGTCTATCAACCCCCTAGTTACTGGTCCACCTGTCTACCTACCTACCTACCCCCCAGTTACTGGTCCACCTGTCTACCTATCTACCCCCTAGTTACTGGTCCACCTGTCTACCTACCCCCTAGTTACTGGTCCACCTGTCTACCTACCTACCTACCCCCCAGTTACTGGTCCACCTGTCTACCTACCTACCCCCCAGTTACTGGTACACCTGTCTACCTACCTACCCCCTAGTTACTGGTCCACCTGTCTACCTACCCCCTAGTTACTGGTCCACCTGTCTACCTACCTACCTACCTACCCCCCAGTTACTGGTCCACCTGTCTACCTACCTACCCCCCAGTTACTGGTCCACCTGTCTACCTACCTACCCCCTAGTCACTGGTCCCCCTGTCTACCTACCTACCCCTAGTTACTGGTCCCCCTGTCTACCTACCTACCCCTAGTTACTGGTCCCCCTGTCTACCTACCTAACCTCTAGTTACTGGTCCACCTGTCTATCAACCCCCTAGTTACTGGTCCACCTGTCTACCTACCTACCCCTAGTCACTGGTCCCCCTGTCTACCTACCCCTAGTTACTGGTCCACCTGTCTACCTACCTCTAGTTACTGGTCCACCTGTCTATCAACCCCCTAGTTACTGGTCCACCTGTCTACCTACCTACCTACCCCCCAGTTACTGGTCCACCTGTCTACCTACCTACCCCCTAGTTACTGGTCCACCTGTCTACCTACCCCCTAGTTACTGGTCCACCTGTCTACCTACCTACCTACCCCCCAGTTACTGGTCCACCTGTCTACCTACCTACCCCCCAGTTACTGGTCCACCTGTCTACCTACCTACCCCTTAGTCACTGGTCCCCCTGTCTACCTACCTACCCCTAGTTACTGGTCCCCCTGTCTACCTACCTACCCCTAGTTACTGGTCCCCCTGTCTACCTACCTACCCTCTAGTTACTGGTCCACCTGTCTATCAACCCCCTAGTTACTGGTCCACCTGTCTACCTACCTACCCCTAGTCACTGGTCCCCCTGTCTACCTACCCCTAGTTACTGGTCCACCTGTCTACCTACCTCTAGTTACTGGTCCACCTGTCTATCAACCCCCTAGTTACTGGTCCACCTGTCTACCTACCTACCTACCCCCCAGTTACTGGTCCACCTGTCTACCTACCTACCCCCTAGTTACTGGTCCACCTGTCTACCTACCCCCTAGTTACTGGTCCACCTGTCTACCTACCTACCCCCTAGTTACTGGTCCACCTGTCTACCTGCCCCCTAGTTACTGGTCCACCTGTCTACCTACCTACCCCCCAGTTACTGGTCCACCTGTCTACCTACCTACCCCCTAGTTACTGGTCCACCTGTCTACCTACCTACCCCCTAGTTACTGGTCCACCTGTCTACCTACCCCCTAGTTACTGGTCCACCTGTCTACCTACCTACCTACCCCCCAGTTACTGGTCCACCTGTCTACCTACCTACCCCCCAGTTACTGGTCCACCTGTCTACCTACCTACCCCTTAGTCACTGGTCCCCCTGTCTACCTACCTACCCCTAGTTACTGGTCCCCCTGTCTACCTACCTACCCCTAGTTACTGGTCCCCCTGTCTACCTACCTACCCTCTAGTTACTGGTCCACCTGTCTATCAACCCCCTAGTCACTGGTCCCCCTGTCTACCTACCCCTAGTTACTGGTCCACCTGTCTACCTACCTCTAGTTACTGGTCCACCTGTCTATCAACCCCCTAGTTACTGGTCCACCTGTCTACCTACCCCCCCAGTTACTGGTCCACCTGTCTACCTACCTACCCCCTAGTTACTGGTCCACCTGTCTACCTACCCCCTAGTTACTGGTCCACCTGTCTACCTACCTACCCCCTAGTTACTGGTCCACCTGTCTACCTACCCCCTAGTTACTGGTCCACCTGTCTACCTACCTACCCCCCAGTTACTGGTCCACCTGTCTACCTACCTACCCCCTAGTTACTGGTCCACCTGTCTACCTACCTACCTACCTACCCCCCAGTTACTGGTCCACCTGTCTACCTACCTACCCCCCAGTTACTGGTCCACCTGTCTACCTACCTACCCCCTAGTCACTGGTCCCCCTGTCTACCTACCTACCCCTAGTTACTGGTCCCCCTGTCTACCTACCTACCCCTAGTTACTGGTCCCCCTGTCTACCTACCTAACCTCTAGTTACTGGTCCACCTGTCTATCAACCCCCTAGTTACTGGTCCACCTGTCTACCTACCTACCCCTAGTCACTGGTCCCCCTGTCTACCTACCCCTAGTTACTGGTCCACCTGTCTACCTACCTCTAGTTACTGGTCCACCTGTCTATCAACCCCCTAGTTACTGGTCCACCTGTCTACCTACCTACCTACCCCCCAGTTACTGGTCCACCTGTCTACCTACCTACCCCCTAGTTACTGGTCCACCTGTCTACCTACCCCCTAGTTACTGGTCCACCTGTCTATCTACCTACCTACCCCCCAGTTACTGGTCCACCTGTCTACCTACCTACCCCCCAGTTACTGGTCCACCTGTCTACCTACCTACCCCTTAGTCACTGGTCCCCCTGTCTACCTACCTACCCCTAGTTACTGGTCCCCCTGTCTACCTACCTACCCCTAGTTACTGGTCCCCCTGTCTACCTACCTACCCTCTAGTTACTGGTCCACCTGTCTATCAACCCCCTAGTTACTGGTCCACCTGTCTACCTACCTACCCCTAGTCACTGGTCCCCCTGTCTACCTACCCCTAGTTACTGGTCCACCTGTCTACCTACCTCTAGTTACTGGTCCACCTGTCTATCAACCCCCTAGTTACTGGTCCACCTGTCTACCTACCTACCTACCCCCCAGTTACTGGTCCACCTGTCTACCTACCTACCCCCTAGTTACTGGTCCACCTGTCTACCTACCCCCTAGTTACTGGTCCACCTGTCTACCTACCTACCCCCTAGTTACTGGTCCACCTGTCTACCTACCCCCTAGTTACTGGTCCACCTGTCTACCTACCTACCCCCCAGTTACTGGTCCACCTGTCTACCTACCTACCCCCTAGTTACTGGTCCACCTGTCTACCTACCTACCCCCTAGTTACTGGTCCACCTGTCTACCTACCCCCTAGTTACTGGTCCACCTGTCTACCTACCTACCTACCCCCCAGTTACTGGTCCACCTGTCTACCTACCTACCCCCCAGTTACTGGTCCACCTGTCTACCTACCTACCCCTTAGTCACTGGTCCCCCTGTCTACCTACCTACCCCTAGTTACTGGTCCCCCTGTCTACCTACCTACCCCTAGTTACTGGTCCCCCTGTCTACCTACCTACCCTCTAGTTACTGGTCCACCTGTCTATCAACCCCCTAGTTACTGGTCCACCTGTCTACCTACCTACCCCTAGTCACTGGTCCCCCTGTCTACCTACCCCTAGTTACTGGTCCACCTGTCTACCTACCTCTAGTTACTGGTCCACCTGTCTATCAACCCCCTAGTTACTGGTCCACCTGTCTACCTACCCCCCCAGTTACTGGTCCACCTGTCTACCTACCTACCCCCTAGTTACTGGTCCACCTGTCTACCTACCCCCTAGTTACTGGTCCACCTGTCTACCTACCTACCCCCTAGTTACTGGTCCACCTGTCTACCTACCCCCTAGTTACTGGTCCACCTGTCTACCTACCTACCCCCCAGTTACTGGTCCACCTGTCTACCTACCTACCCCCTAGTTACTGGTCCACCTGTCTACCTACCTACCCCTAGTCACTGGTCCCCCTGTCTACCTACCCCTAGTTACTGGTCCACCTGTCTACCCACCTCTAGTTACTGGTCCACCTGTCTATCAACCCCCTAGTTACTGGTCCACCTGTCTACCTACCTACCTACCCCCCAGTTACTGGTCCACCTGTCTACCTACCTACCCCTAGTTACTGGTCCACCTGTCTATCTACCCCCCAGTTACTGGTCCACCTGTCTACCTACCCCCTAGTTACTGGTCCACCTGTCTACCTACCTACCCCCTAGTTACTGGTCCCCCTGTCTACCTACCCCCTAGTTACTGGTCCACCTGTCTACCTACCTACCCCCTAGTTACTGGTCCACCTGTCTACCTACCCCTAGTTACTGGTCCACCTGTCTACCTTCCCCCTAGTTACTAGTCCACCTGTCTACCTACCTACCCCCTAGTTACTGGTCCACCTGTCTACCTACCCCTAGTTACTGGTCCACCTGTCTACCTTCCCCCTAGTTACTAGTCCACCTGTCTACCTACCTACCCCCTAGTTACTGGTCCACCTGTCTACCTACCTCTAGTTACTGGTCCACCTGTCTACCTTCCCCCTAGTTACTGGTCCACCTGTCTACCTACCTACCCCTAGTTACTAGTCCACCTGTCTATCGACCCCCTAGTTACTTGTCCACCTGTCTACCTACCTACCCCTAGTTAATGGACCACCTGTCTATCGACCCCCTAGTTACTGGTCCCCCTGTCTACCTACCCCTAGTTACTGGTCCACCTGTCTACCTTCCCCCTAGTTACTAGTCCACCTGTCTATCTACCCCCCAGTTACTGGTCCACCTGTCTACCTACCTACCCCCTAGTTACTAGTCCACCTGTCTATCGACCCCCTAGTTACTTGTCCACCTGTCTACCTACCTACCCCCTAGTTACTGGTCCACCTGTCTATCGACCCCCTAGTTACTGGTCCACCTGTCTACCTACCTACCCCCTAGTTACTGGTCCACCTGTCTACCTACCCCCTAGTTACTGGTCCACCTGTCTACCTACCTACCTACCCCCCAGTTACTGGTCCACCTGTCTACCTACCTACCCCCCAGTTACTGGTCCACCTGTCTACCTACCTACCCCTTAGTCACTGGTCCCCCTGTCTACCTACCTACCCCTAGTTACTGGTCCCCCTGTCTACCTACCTACCCCTAGTTACTGGTCCCCCTGTCTACCTACCTACCCTCTAGTTACTGGTCCACCTGTCTATCAACCCCCTAGTTACTGGTCCACCTGTCTACCTACCTACCCCTAGTCACTGGTCCCCCTGTCTACCTACCCCTAGTTACTGGTCCACCTGTCTACCTACCTCTAGTTACTGGTCCACCTGTCTATCAACCCCCTAGTTACTGGTCCACCTGTCTACCTACCCCCCCAGTTACTGGTCCACCTGTCTACCTACCTACCCCCTAGTTACTGGTCCACCTGTCTACCTACCCCCTAGTTACTGGTCCACCTGTCTACCTACCTACCCCCTAGTTACTGGTCCACCTGTCTACCTACCCCCTAGTTACTGGTCCACCTGTCTACCTACCTACCCCCCAGTTACTGGTCCACCTGTCTACCTACCTACCCCCTAGTTACTGGTCCACCTGTCTACCTACCTACCCCTAGTCACTGGTCCCCCTGTCTACCTACCCCTAGTTACTGGTCCACCTGTCTACCCACCTCTAGTTACTGGTCCACCTGTCTATCAACCCCCTAGTTACTGGTCCACCTGTCTACCTACCTACCTACCCCCCAGTTACTGGTCCACCTGTCTACCTACCTACCCCTAGTTACTGGTCCACCTGTCTATCTACCCCCCAGTTACTGGTCCACCTGTCTACCTACCCCCTAGTTACTGGTCCACCTGTCTACCTACCTACCCCCTAGTTACTGGTCCCCCTGTCTACCTACCCCCTAGTTACTGGTCCACCTGTCTACCTACCTACCCCCTAGTTACTGGTCCACCTGTCTACCTACCCCTAGTTACTGGTCCACCTGTCTACCTTCCCCCTAGTTACTAGTCCACCTGTCTACCTACCTACCCCCTAGTTACTGGTCCACCTGTCTACCTACCCCTAGTTACTGGTCCACCTGTCTACCTTCCCCCTAGTTACTAGTCCACCTGTCTACCTACCTACCCCCTAGTTACTGGTCCACCTGTCTACCTACCTCTAGTTACTGGTCCACCTGTCTACCTTCCCCCTAGTTACTGGTCCACCTGTCTACCTACCTACCCCTAGTTACTAGTCCACCTGTCTATCGACCCCCTAGTTACTTGTCCACCTGTCTACCTACCTACCCCTAGTTAATGGACCACCTGTCTATCGACCCCCTAGTTACTGGTCCCCCTGTCTACCTACCCCTAGTTACTGGTCCACCTGTCTACCTTCCCCCTAGTTACTAGTCCACCTGTCTATCTACCCCCCAGTTACTGGTCCACCTGTCTACCTACCTACCCCCTAGTTACTAGTCCACCTGTCTATCGACCCCCTAGTTACTTGTCCACCTGTCTACCTACCTACCCCCTAGTTACTGGTCCACCTGTCTACCTAACCCCTAGTTACTGTTCCACCTGTCTATCGACCCCCTAGTTACTGGTCCACCTGTCTACCTACCTACCCCCTAGTTACTGGACCACCTGTCTACCTACCTACCCCCTAGTTACTGGTCCACCTGTCTACCTACCCCCTAGTTACTGGTCCACCTGTCTACCTACCCCCTAGTTACTGGTCCACCTGTCTATCGACCCCGTAGTTACTGGTCCACCTGTCTACCTACCCCTAGTTACTGGACCACCTGTCTACCTACCTACCCCCTAGTTACTGGTCCACCTGTCTACCTACCCCCTAGTTACTGGTCCACCTGTCTACCTACCCCCTAGTTACTGGTCCACCTGTCTATCGACCCCCTAGTTACTGGTCCCCCTGTCTACCTACCCCCTAGTTACTGGTCCACCTGACTATCTAACCCTAGTTACTGGTCCACCTGTCTACCTACCTACCCCCTAGTTACTGGTCCACCTGTCTATCAACCCCCTAGTTACTGGTCCACCTGTCTACCTACCTACCCCTAGTTACTGGTCCACCTGTCTACCTACCTACCCCCTAGTTACTGGTCCACCTGTCTATCGACCCCCTAGTTACTGGTCCACCTGTCTACCTACCTACCCCTAGTTACTGGTCCACCTGTCTACCTACCCCTAGTTACTGGTCCACCTGTCTATCTACCTACCCCTAGTTACTGGTCCACCTGTCTACCTACCCCTAGTTACTGGTCCACCTGTCTATCTACCACCTAGTTACTGGTCCACCTGTCTATCTACCCCCTAGTTACTGGACCACCTGTCTACCTACCCCCTAGTTACTGGTCCACCTGTCTATCTACCCCCTAGTTACTGGTCCACCTGTCTACCTACCTACCTACCCCCTAGTTACTGGTCCACCTGTCTACCTACCCCCTAGTTACTGGTCCACCTGTCTACCTACCTACCCTCCCAGTCTACACTGGGTCCACCTGTCTACCTACCTACCCCCTAGTTACTGGTCCACCTGTCTACCTACCTACCCCTAGTCACTGGTCCCCCTGTCTACCTACCCCTAGTTACTGGTCCACCTGTCTACCTACCTCTAGTTACTGGTCCACCTGTCTATCAACCCCCTAGTTACTGGTCCACCTGTCTACCTACCTACCTACCCCCCAGTTACTGGTCCACCTGTCTACCTACCTACCCCTAGTTACTGGTCCACCTGTCTATCTACCCCCCAGTTACTGGTCCACCTGTCTACCTACCCCCTAGTTACTGGTCCACCTGTCTACCTACCTACCCCCTAGTTACTGGTCCCCCTGTCTACCTACCCCCTATTTACTGGTCCACCTGTCTACCTACCTACCCCCTAGTTACTGGTCCCCCTGTCTACCTACCCCTAGTTACTGGTCCACCTGTCTACCTTCCCCCTAGTTACTAGTCCACCTGTCTATCTACCCCCCAGTTACTGGTCCACCTGTCTACCTACCTACCCCCTAGTTACTAGTCCACCTGTCTATCGACCCCCTAGTTACTTGTCCACCTGTCTACCTACCTACCCCCTAGTTACTGGTCCACCTGTCTACCTAACCCCTAGTTACTGGTCCACCTGTCTATCGACCCCCTAGTTACTGGTCCACCTGTCTACCTACCTACCCCCTAGTTACTGGACCACCTGTCTACCTACCTACCCCCTAGTTACTGGTCCACCTGTCTACCTACCCCCTAGTTACTGGTCCACCTGTCTACCTACCCCCTAGTTACTGGTCCACCTGTCTATCGACCCCGTAGTTACTGGTCCACCTGTCTACCTACCTACCCCCTAGTTACTGGTCCACCTGTCTACCTACCCCCTAGTTACTGGTCCACCTGTCTACCTACCCCCTAGTTACTGGTCCACCTGTCTATCGACCCCCTAGTTACTGGTCCCCCTGTCTACCTACCCCCTAGTTACTGGTCCACCTGACTATCTAACCCTAGTTACTGGTCCACCTGTCTACCTACCTACCCCCTAGTTACTGGTCCACCTGTCTATCAACCCCCTAGTTACTGGTCCACCTGTCTACCTACCTACCCCTAGTTACTGGTCCACCTGTCTACCTACCTACCCCCTAGTTACTGGTCCACCTGTCTATCGACCCCCTAGTTACTGGTCCACCTGTCTACCTACCTACCCCTAGTTACTGGTCCACCTGTCTACCTACCCCTAGTTACTGGTCCACCTGTCTATCTACCACCTAGTTACTGGTCCACCTGTCTATCTACCCCCTAGTTACTGGACCACCTGTCTATCTACCCCCTAGTTACTGGTCCACCTGTCTACCTACCTACCTACCCCCCAGTTACTGGTCCACCTGTCTACCTACCTACCCACTAGTTACTGGTCCACCTGTCTATCAACCCCCTAGTTACTGGTCCACCTGTCTACCTACCTACCCCTAGTTACTGGTCCACCTGTCTATCTACCCCCTAGTTACTGGTCCACCTGTCTACCTACCCCCTAGTTACTGGTCCACCTGTCTACCTACCTACCTACCCCCCAGTTACTGGTCCACCTGTCTACCTACCTACCCCCCAGTTACTGGTCCACCTGTCTACCTACCTACCCCTTAGTCACTGGTCCCCCTGTCTACCTACCTACCCCTAGTTACTGGTCCCCCTGTCTACCTACCTACCCCTAGTTACTGGTCCCCCTGTCTACCTACCTACCCTCTAGTTACTGGTCCACCTGTCTATCAACCCCCTAGTTACTGGTCCACCTGTCTAGCTACCTACCCCTAGTCACTGGTCCCCCTGTCTACCTACCCCTAGTTACTGGTCCACCTGTCTACCTACCTCTAGTTACTGGTCCACCTGTCTATCAACCCCCTAGTTACTGGTCCACCTGTCTACCTACCCCCCCAGTTACTGGTCCACCTGTCTACCTACCTACCCCCTAGTTACTGGTCCACCTGTCTACCTACCCCCTAGTTACTGGTACACCTGTCTACCTACCTACCCCCTAGTTACTGGTCCACCTGTCTACCTACCCCCTAGTTACTGGTCCACCTGTCTACCTACCTACCCCCCAGTTACTGGTCCACCTGTCTACCTACCTACCCCCTAGTTACTGGTCCACCTGTCTACCTACCTACCCCTAGTCACTGGTCCCCCTGTCTACCTACCCCTAGTTACTGGTCCACCTGTCTACCTACCTCTAGTTACTGGTCCACCTGTCTATCAACCCCCTAGTTACTGGTCCACCTGTCTACCTACCTACCTACCCCCCAGTTACTGGTCCACCTGTCTACCTACCTACCCCTAGTTACTGGTCCACCTGTCTATCTACCCCCCAGTTACTGGTCCACCTGTCTACCTACCCCCTAGTTACTGGTCCACCTGTCTACCTACCTACCCCCTAGTTACTGGTCCCCCTGTCTACCTACCCCCTATTTACTGGTCCACCTGTCTACCTACCTACCCCCTAGTTACTGGTCCACCTGTCTACCTACCCCTAGTTACTGGTCCACCTGTCTACCTTCCCCCTAGTTACTAGTCCACCTGTCTACCTACCTACCCCCTAGTTACTGGTCCACCTGTCTACCTACCCCTAGTTACTGGTCCACCTGTCTACCTTCCCCCTAGTTACTAGTCCACCTGTCTACCTACCTACCCCCTAGTTACTGGTCCACCTGTCTACCTACCTCTAGTTACTGGTCCACCTGTCTACCTTCCCCCTAGTTACTGGTCCACCTGTCTACCTACCTACCCCTAGTTACTAGTCCACCTGTCTATCGACCCCCTAGTTACTTGTCCACCTGTCTACCTACCTACCCCTAGTTAATGGACCACCTGTCTATCGACCCCCTAGTTACTGGTCCCCCTGTCCACCTACCCCTAGTTACTGGTCCACCTGTCTACCTTCCCCCTAGTTACTAGTCCACCTGTCTATCTACCCCCCAGTTACTGGTCCACCTGTCTACCTACCTACCCCCTAGTTACTAGTCCACCTGTCTATCGACCCCCTAGTTACTTGTCCACCTGTCTACCTACCTACCCCCTAGTTACTGGTCCACCTGTCTACCTAACCCCTAGTTACTGGTCCACCTGTCTATCGACCCCCTAGTTACTGGTCCACCTGTCTACCTACCTACCCCCTAGTTACTGGACCATCTGTCTACCTACCTACCCCCTAGTTACTGGTCCACCTGTCTACCTACCCCCTAGTTACTGGTCCACCTGTCTACCTACCCCCTAGTTACTGGTCCACCTGTCTATCGACCCCGTAGTTACTGGTCCACCTGTCTACCTACCCCTAGTTACTGGACCACCTGTCTACCTACCTACCCCCTAGTTACTGGTCCACCTGTCTACCTACCCCCTAGTTACTGGTCCACCTGTCTACCTACCCCCTAGTTACTGGTCCACCTGTCTATCGACCCCCTAGTTACTGGTCCCCCTGTCTACCTACCCCCTAGTTACTGGTCCACCTGACTATCTAACCCTAGTTACTGGTCCACCTGTCTACCTACCTACCCCCTAGTTACTGGTCCACCTGTCTATCAACCCCCTAGTTACTGGTCCACCTGTCTACCTACCTACCCCTAGTTACTGGTCCACCTGTCTACCTACCTACCCCCTAGTTACTGGTCCACCTGTCTATCGACCCCCTAGTTACTGGTCCACCTGTCTACCTACCTACCCCTAGTTACTGGTCCACCTGTCTACCTACCCCTAGTTACTGGTCCACCTGTCTATCTACCCCCTAGTTACTGGACCACCTGTCTACCTACCCCCTAGTTACTGGTCCACCTGTCTATCTACCCCCTAGTTACTGGTCCACCTGTCTACCTACCTACCTACCCCCCAGTTACTGGTCCACCTGTCTACCTACCTACCCACTAGTTACTGGTCCACCTGTCTATCAACCCCCTAGTTACTGGTCCACCTGTCTACCTACCTACCCCTAGTTACTGGTCCACCTGTCTATCTACCCCCTAGTTACTGGTCCACCTGTCTACCTACCCCCTAGTTACTGGTCCACCTGTCTACCTACCCCCTAGTTACTGGTCCACCTGTCTACCTACCCCCTAGTTACTGGTCCACCTGTCTACCTACCTACCTACCTACCCCCCAGTTACTGGTCCACCTGTCTACCTACCTACCCCCTAGTTACTGGTCCACCTGTCTATCAACCCCCTAGTTACTGGTCCACCTGTCTACCTACCTACCTACCCCCCAGTTACTGGTCCACCTGTCTACCTATCTACCCCCTAGTTACTGGTCCACCTGTCTACCTACCCCCTAGTTACTGGTCCACCTGTCTACCTACCTACCTACCCCCCAGTTACTGGTCCACCTGTCTACCTACCTACCCCCCAGTTACTGGTACACCTGTCTACCTACCTACCCCCTAGTTACTGGTCCACCTGTCTACCTACCCCCTAGTTACTGGTCCACCTGTCTACCTACCTACCTACCTACCCCCCAGTTACTGGTCCACCTGTCTACCTACCTACCCCCCAGTTACTGGTCCACCTGTCTACCTACCTACCCCCTAGTCACTGGTCCCCCTGTCTACCTACCTACCCCTAGTTACTGGTCCCCCTGTCTACCTACCTACCCCTAGTTACTGGTCCCCCTGTCTACCTACCTACCCTCTAGTTACTGGTCCACCTGTCTATCAACCCCCTAGTTACTGGTCCACCTGTCTACCTACCTACCCCTAGTCACTGGTCCCCCTGTCTACCTACCCCTAGTTACTGGTCCACCTGTCTACCTACCTCTAGTTACTGGTCCACCTGTCTATCAACCCCCTAGTTACTGGTCCACCTGTCTACCTACCTACCTACCCCCCAGTTACTGGTCCACCTGTCTACCTACCTACCCCCTAGTTACTGGTCCACCTGTCTACCTACCCCCTAGTTACTGGTCCACCTGTCTACCTACCTACCCCCTAGTTACTGGTCCACCTGTCTACCTACCCCCTAGTTACTGGTCCACCTGTCTACCTAACTACCCCCCAGTTACTGGTCCACCTGTCTACCTACCTACCCCCTAGTTACTGGTCCACCTGTCTACCTACCTACCCCCTAGTTACTGGTCCACCTGTCTACCTACCCCCTAGTTACTGGTCCACCTGTCTACCTACCTACCTACCCCCCAGTTACTGGTCCACCTGTCTACCTACCTACCCCCCAGTTACTGGTCCACCTGTCTACCTACCTACCCCTTAGTCACTGGTCCCCCTGTCTACCTACCTACCCCTAGTTACTGGTCCCCCTGTCTACCTACCTACCCCTAGTTACTGGTCCACCTGTCTACCTACCTACCTACCTACCCCCCAGTTACTGGTCCACCTGTCTACCTACCTACCCCCCAGTTACTGGTCCACCTGTCTACCTACCTACCCCCTAGTCACTGGTCCCCCTGTCTACCTACCTACCCCTAGTTACTGGTCCCCCTGTCTACCTACCTACCCCTAGTTACTGGTCCCCCTGTCTACCTACCTACCCTCTAGTTACTGGTCCACCTGTCTATCAACCCCCTAGTTACTGGTCCACCTGTCTACCTACCTACCCCTAGTCACTGGTCCCCCTGTCTACCTACCCCTAGTTACTGGTCCACCTGTCTACCTACCTCTAGTTACTGGTCCACCTGTCTATCAACCCCCTAGTTACTGGTCCACCTGTCTACCTACCTACCTACCCCCCAGTTACTGGTCCACCTGTCTACCTACCTACCCCCTAGTTACTGGTCCACCTGTCTACCTACCCCCTAGTTACTGGTCCACCTGTCTACCTACCTACCCCCTAGTTACTGGTCCACCTGTCTACCTACCCCCTAGTTACTGGTCCACCTGTCTACCTAACTACCCCCCAGTTACTGGTCCACCTGTCTACCTACCTACCCCCTAGTTACTGGTCCACCTGTCTACCTACCTACCCCCTAGTTACTGGTCCACCTGTCTACCTACCCCCTAGTTACTGGTCCACCTGTCTACCTACCTACCTACCCCCCAGTTACTGGTCCACCTGTCTACCTACCTACCCCCCAGTTACTGGTCCACCTGTCTACCTACCTACCCCTTAGTCACTGGTCCCCCTGTCTACCTACCTACCCCTAGTTACTGGTCCCCCTGTCTACCTACCTACCCCTAGTTACTGGTCCCCCTGTCTACCTACCTACCCTCTAGTTACTGGTCCACCTGTCTATCAACCCCCTAGTTACTGGTCCACCTGTCTACCTACCTACCCCTAGTCACTGGTCCCCCTGTCTACCTACCCCTAGTTACTGGTCCACCTGTCTACCTACCTCTAGTTACTGGTCCACCTGTCTATCAACCCCCTAGTTACTGGTCCACCTGTCTACCTACCCCCCCAGTTACTGGTCCACCTGTCTACCTACCTACCCCCTAGTTACTGGTCCACCTGTCTACCTACCCCCTAGTTACTGGTCCACCTGTCTACCTACCTACCCCCTAGTTACTGGTCCACCTGTCTACCTACCCCCTAGTTACTGGTCCACCTGTCTACCTACCTACCCCCCAGTTACTGGTCCACCTGTCTACCTACCTACCCCCTAGTTACTGGTCCACCTGTCTACCTACCTACCCCTAGTCACTGGTCCCCCTGTCTACCTACCCCTAGTTACTGGTCCACCTGTCTACCTACCTCTAGTTACTGGTCCACCTGTCTATCAACCCCCTAGTTACTGGTCCACCTGTCTACCTACCTACCCCCCAGTTACTGGTCCACCTGTCTACCTACCTACCCCTAGTTACTGGTCCACCTGTCTATCTACCCCCCAGTTACTGGTCCACCTGTCTACCTACCCCCTAGTTACTGGTCCACCTGTCTACCTACCTACCCCCTAGTTACTGGTCCCCCTGTCTACCTACCCCCTAGTTACTGGTCCACCTGTCTACCTACCTACCCCCTAGTTACTGGTCCACCTGTCTACCTACCCCTAGTTACTGGTCCACCTGTCTACCTTCCCCCTAGTTACTAGTCCACCTGTCTACCTACCTACCCCCTAGTTACTGGTCCACCTGTCTACCTACCCCTAGTTACTGGTCCACCTGTCTACCTTCCCCCTAGTTACTAGTCCACCTGTCTACCTACCTACCCCCTAGTTACTGGTCCACCTGTCTACCTACCCCTAGTTACTGGTCCACCTGTCTACCTTCCCCCTAGTTACTGGTCCACCTGTCTACCTACCTACCCCTAGTTACTAGTCCACCTGTCTATCGACCCCCTAGTTACTGGTCCCCCTGTCTACCTACCCCTAGTTACTGGTCCACCTGTCTACCTTCCCCCTAGTTACTAGTCCACCTGTCTATCTACCCCCCAGTTACTGGTCCACCTGTCTACCTACCTACCCCCTAGTTACTAGTCCACCTGTCTATCGACCCCCTAGTTACTTGTCCACCTGTCTACCTACCTACCCCCTAGTTACTGGTCCACCTGTCTACCTACCCCCTAGTTACTGGTCCACCTGTCTATCGACCCCCTAGTTACTGGTCCACCTGTCTACCTACCTACCCCCTAGTTACTGGTCCACCTGTCTACCTACCCCCTAGTTACTGGTCCACCTGTCTACCTACCCCCTAGTTACTGGTCCACCTGTCTATCGACCCCGTAGTTACTGGTCCACCTGTCTACCTACCCCTAGTTACTGGACCACCTGTCTACCTACCTACCCCCTAGTTACTGGTCCACCTGTCTACCTACCCCCTAGTTACTGGTCCACCTGTCTACCTACCCCCTAGTTACTGGTCCACCTGTCTATCGACCCCCTAGTTACTGGTCCCCCTGTCTACCTACCCCCTAGTTACTGGTCCACCTGACTATCTAACCCTAGTTACTGGTCCACCTGTCTACCTACCTACCCCCTAGTTACTGGTCCACCTGTCTACCTACCTACCCCCTAGTTACTGGTCCACCTGTCTACCTTCCCCCTAGTTACTGGTCCCCATGTCTACCTACCTACCCCCTAGTTACTGGTCCACCTGTCTACCTTCCCCCTAGTTACTGGTCCACCTGTCTACCTACCTACCCCTAGTTACTGGTCCACCTGTCTACCTACCTACCCCCTAGTTACTGGTCCCCCTGTCTACCTACCTACCCCCTAGTTACTGGTCCACCTGTCTACCTACCTACCCCCTAGTTACTGGTCCCCCTGTCTACCTACCTACCCCCTAGTTACTGGACCACCTGTCTACCTACCTACCCCCTAGTTACTGGTCCACCTGTCTACCTACCTACCCCCTAGTTACTGGTCCCCCTGTCTACCTACCTACCCCCTAGTTACTGGTCCCCCTGTCTACCCCCTAGTTACTGGTCCCCCTGTCTACCTACCTACCCCCTAGTTACTGGTCCCCCTGTCTACCTACCTACCCCCCTAGTTACTGGACCACCTGTCTACCTACCTACCCCCTAGTTACTGGTCCACCTGTCTACCTACCCCTAGTTACTGGTCCACCTGTCTACCTACCCCCTAGTTACTGGTCCACCTGTCTATCAACCCCTAGTTACTGGTCCCCCTGTCTACCTACCTACCCCCTAGTTACTGGTCCCCCTGTCTACCTATCTACCCCCTAGTTACTGGTCCCCCTGTCTACCTACCTACCCCCTAGTTATTGGTCCACCTGTCTACCTACCCCCTAGTTACTGGTCCACCTGTCTACCTACCCCCTAGTTACTGGTCCCCCTGTCTACCTACCCCTAGTTACTGGTCTATCTGTCTACCTAGTACCTACCTACGCTAACCCTACTGCCCTAGGCGATGCTGACAATGACGTTGCTCATCAAACACTGGACATGCTTACTGAATTAATACTGAAAATGTTTACAGTAATATGGTCTACTACAAATTATACTTGTGGTTGAGAAATACAATACAAAAATCCATAATTTAGTTGAATGTTTTTGACACTGAATATGCCTCCTTCAAAATAGATGAACCCAAGCAATCTCCTAATTATTTCATGGTAATAAATACGTTATAACCAAATGGTATAATATTTGATACTTCAAATCTCACATAGTGTTTTTCAGATGCTTGGAGAAATAAGACGCTCCAAAAGGCGCTCAAGATCAATTCCACATGACGTCCGAACGCAGTTCATGACGCAGCAATAGACCCATCCTAATCTGAACATTTGGTGAAGGAATGGGAAAAGATATGAACTTTATCAAGTAACCCGAAGACACATTTTCCTGTTCTGCCAATCAACAAACCTTTTTTGTTTTTCAGATATTAACTTGGATCAGAAGGGTATGGAATACGACTGAAAGGTTGCAGTGTGTGACGCACAACCGCCACTGTGAAATAACGCCTGGTTATATTAGGGTGTTTGCCATAAATAAACGGATTTCAGTGATATACACGGTTAGTACAAAATCAAAGACGACTGAATTCTAGTGTCATTACTTGTCCAACAAGAACCACAAATATGTAACACAGTACCCAGACATTGATTAGCATACTGTAACGTTTAAAAAAATATATATATATATTAATTCCTTCATAAAAGTATGACTGTTATTATTAGGGCAATAAACATAATTAAACTAATATTTTGTTGTAGGCTGTCATCTACAATGCCTGTGAGTTTTTTGGGATGGCGCATTAGATGCGCAAGAGCTGCGGTACCTTTTTATGCATAAAACGTACCTGTTGCTAAACATATTGGCAGAAGCAATCTGAAGACCAGCCCGCAGACCACCTCGGACGCCATCGCTTTGGCCACTCGGTATTACCACCAGGTACAAGGGGAGAGGATGGTCTCCCTTCTAGTAAAGTCCTCAGACTCCAAAATGGTCAGTAAATTATTTGGTCATGCGTAACCAACATTTTACGCCCAAAAAATGTAACATTTTTAAAAGAAAGAATGGAGTACCATATAGATCACAGCCGTCACGGAAAACGGTAACGTTATTATTTAACGCCGGTTAATGAAGTTATGATTATAATTCCCTCATCAGTTGGTCAAACCCAGGCGTTGACGCATTGGTGAAATGTGACTTTCCCGACTTCTGTTTTGACTCTGGTTCCTCGATCGAACTCCGCAGAACCACCAAGTGATTGACAGGTGTTTCAGCCACTCCGCGGGCTTGTCTGTGTAAGTGGTATATCCCCCTTGGTAATAAGGGAGAGGGATGGGACACTTCCCCCCTGTAATGACTGTAAACAGCGCCAAGCCATGGTAGACTACACTTATCGACAAAAAGAAGCAGTCCTTTGTTGTGACAAAACCCCTCTTTAAATCCCAGAAGATATTTAGTCATCTCAATCACGGACCAACTGAAACTATTTCTCTAAGTAATTCCGCTGTTGAAGCTTCAACACTGCATGCATCCTGGCTTTGGTGTAGACTACATAACAGTGGAGGGAAAAGTACCCAACTGTCATACTTGAGTAAAAGTAAAGATACCTGAATAGAAAATGACTCAAGTAAAAGTGAGTCACCCAGTAAAATATTACTTTAGTAAAAGTAAAAGTATTTGGTTTTAAATATACTGTAATTGTAATTGATAAATTATATTTAAGTATCAAAAGTAAAAAATCATTTCACATTCCTTATATTAAGCAAACCAGATGGCACCATTTTCTTGTTTTTAAATGTATGGATAGTCAGGGGCATACTCCAACACTCAGAGATTATTTACAAACGAAGCATGTCTGTTTAGTGAGTCCTCCAGATCAGAGGCAGTAGGGATGACCAGGGATGTTCTCTGTTTAGTGAGACCACCAGATCAGAGGCAGTAGGTATGACCAGGGATGTTCTCTGTTTAGTGAGTCCTCCAGATCAGAGGCAGTAGGGATGACCAGGGATGTTCTCTGTTTAGTGAGTCCTCCAGATCAGAGACAGTAGGGATGACCAGGGATGTTCTCTGTTTAGTGAGTCCTCCAGATCAGAGACAGTAGGGATGACCAGGGATGTTCTCTGTTTAGTGAGTCCTCCAGATCAGAGACAGTAGGGATGACCAGGGATGTTCTCTGTTTAGTGACTCCTCCAGATCAGAGGCAGTAGGGATGACCAGGGATGTTCTCTGTTTAGTGAGTCCTCCAGATCAGAGGCAGTAGGGATGACCAGGGATGTTCTCTGTTTAGTGAGTCCTCCAGGTCAGAGGCAGTAGGGATGACCAGGGATGTTCTCTGTTTAGTGACTCCTCCAGATCAGAGGCAGTAGGGATGACCAGGGATGTTCTCTGTTTAGTGAGTCCGCCAGATCAGAGGCAGTAGGGATGACCAGGGATGTTCTCTGTTTAGTGAGTCCTCCAGATCAGAGGCAGTAGGGATGACCAGGGATGTTCTCTGTTTAGTGAGTCCTCCAGATCAGAGGCAGTAGGGATGACCAGGGATGTTCTCTGTTTAGTGAGTCCTCCAGATCAGAGGCAGTAGGGATGACCAGGGATGTTCTCTGTTTAGTGAGTCCTCCAGATCAGAGGCAGTAGAGATGACCAGGGATGTTCTCTGTTTAGTGAGTCCTCCAGATCAGAGGCAGTAGGGATGACCAGGGATGTTCTCTGTTTAGTGAGTCCGCCAGATCAGAGGCAGTGGGGATGACCAGGGATATTCTCTGTTTAGTGAGTCCGCCAGATCAGAGGCAGTGGGGATGACCAGGGATATTCTCTGTTTAGTGAGTCCTCCAGATCAGAGGCAGTAGGGATGACCAGGGATATTCTCTGTTTAGTGAGTCCGCCAGATCAGAGGCAGTGGGGATGACCAGGGATGTTCTCTGTTTAGTGAGTCCTCCAGATCAGAGGCAGTGGGGATGACCAGGGATGTTCTCTGTTTAGTGAGTCCTCCAGATCAGAGGCAGTAGGAACGACCAGGGACGTGATTTGTATAATTTGCCTGTCCTGCTAAGCATTCAAAATGTAACAAGTACTTTTGGGTGTCAGGGAAAATGTATAGAGTAAAAAGTACAATATTTTCTTTAGGAATGTAGTAGAGTCAAAGTTAATGTTGTCAAAAATATAAATACCCCAAACAATGACTGAATTAGTACTTGAAATACAGTAAAACAATGACTGAAGTAGTACTTGAAATAAAGTAAAACAATGACTGAAGTAGTACTTGAAATACAGTAAAACAATGACTGAATTAGTACTTGAAATACAGTAAAACAATGACTGAATTAGTACTTGAAATACAGTAAAACAATGACTGAATTAGTACTTGAAATACAGTAAAACAATGACTGAAGTAGTACTTGAAATAAAGTAAAACAATGACTGAAGTAGTACTTGAAATACAGTAAAACAATGACTGAATTAGTACTTGAAATACAGTAAAACAATGACTGAAGTAGTACTTGAAATAAAGTAAAACAATGACTGAAGTAGTACTTGAAATAAAGTAAAACAATGACTGAAGTAGTACTTGAAATATAGTAAAACAATGACTGAAGTAGTACTTGAAATATAGTAAAACAATGACTGAAGTAGTACTTGAAATAAAGTAAAACAATGACTGAAGTAGTACTTGAAATACAGTAAAACAATGACTGAAGTAGTACTTGAAATACAGTAAAACAATGACTGAAGTAGTACTTGAAATAAAGTAAAAAAATGACTGAAGTAGTACTTGAAATACAGTAAAACAATGACTGAAGTAGTACTTGAAATACAGTAAAACAATGACTGAAGTAGTACTTGAAATACAGTAAAACAATGACTGAAGTAGTACTTGAAATAAAGTAAAACAATGACTGAAGTAGTACTTGAAATATAGTAAAACAATGACTGAAGTAGTACTTGAAATAAAGTAAAACAATGACTGAAGTAGTACTTGAAATATAGTAAAACAATGACTGAAGTAGTACTTGAAATATAGTAAAACAATGACTGAAGTAGTACTTGAAATAAAGTAAAACAATGACTGAAGTAGTACTTGAAATACAGTAAAACAATGACTGAAGTAGTACTTGAAATACAGTAAAACAATGACTGAAGTAGTACTTGAAATAAAGTAAAAAAATGACTGAAGTAGTACTTGAAATAAAGTAAAACAATGACTGAAGTAGTACTTGAAATACAGTAAAACAATGACTGAAGTAGTACTTGAAATACAGTAAAACAATGACTGAAGTAGTACTTGAAATACAGTAAAACAATGACTGAAGTAGTACTTGAAATACAGTAAAACAATGACTGAAGTAGTACTTGAAATACAGTAAAACAATGACTGAAGTAGTACTTGATATAAAGTAAAACAATGACGGAATTAGTACTTGAAATACAGTAAAACAATGACTGAAGTAGTACTTGAAATAAAGTAAAAAAATGACTGAAGTAGTACCTCACAGTTTAGCCTGGACGTTACTAGTGGTTACCAAGTTTAGCCTGGACGTTACTAGTGGTTACCAAGTTTAGCCTGGACGTTACTAGGTGGTTACCAGGTTTAGCCTGGACGTTACTAGGTGGTTACCAAGTTTAGCCTGGGCATTGCTAGGTTGTTACCAAGTTTAGCCTGGGCATTGCTAGGTTGTTACCAAGTTTAGCCTGGACGTTACTAGGTTGTTACCAAGTTTAGCCTGGACGTTACTAGGTTGTTACCAAGTTTAGCCTGGACGTTACTAGGTGGTTACCAGGTTTAGCCTGGACGTTACTAGGTGGTTACCAGGTTTAGCCTGGACGTTACTAGGTGGTTACCAGGTTTAGCCTGGACGTTACTACGTGGTTACCAAGTTTAGCCTGGACGTTACTAGGTGGTTACCAGGTTTAGCCTGGACGTTACTACGTGGTTACCAAGTTTAGCCTGGACGTTACTAGGTGGTTACCAGGTTTAGCCTGGACGTTACTGGGTGGTTACCAAGTTTAGCCTGGACGTTACTAGGTGGTTACCAAGTTTAGCCTGGACGTTACTAGGTGGTTACCAGGTTTAGCCTGGACATTACTAGGTGGTTACCAAGTTTAGCCTGGACGTTACTAGGTGGTTACCAGGTTTAGCCTGGACGTTACCAAGTTTAGCCTGGACGTTACTAGGTGGTTACCAGGTTTAGCCTGGACGTTACCAGGTTTAGCCTGGACATTACTAGGTGGTTACCAAGTTTAGCCTGGACGTTACTAGGTGGTTACCAGGTTTAGCCTGGACGTTACTAGGTGGTTACCAAGTTTAGCCTGGACGTTACTAGGTTGTTACCAAGTTTAGCCTGGACGTTACTAGGTTGTTACCAGGTTTAACCTGGACGTTACTAGTGGTTACCAAGTTTAGCCTGGACATTACTAGGTTGTTACCAGGTTTAGCCTGGACATTACTAGGTTGTTACCAGGTTTAGCCTGGACGTTACTAGGTTGTTACCAGGTTTAGCCTGGACGTTACTAGGTGGTTACCAGGTTTAGCCTGGACATTACTAGGTTGTTACCAGGTTTAGCCTGGACGTTACTAGGTTGTTGCCAGGTTTAGCCTGGACGTTACTAGGTTGTTACCAGGTTTAGCCTGGACATTACTAGGTGGTTACCAAGTTTAGCCTGGACTTTACTAGGTTGTTACCAGGTTTAGCCTGGACGTTACTAGGTTGTTACCAGGTTTAGCCTGGACGTTACTAGGTTGTTACTAAGTTTAGCCTGGACGTTACTAGGTGGTTACCAGGTTTAGCCTGGACGTTACTAGGTTGTTGCCAGGTTTAGCCTGGACGTTACTAGGTTGTTACCAGGTTTAGCCTGGACATTACTAGGTGGTTACCAAGTTTAGCCTGGACTTTACTAGGTTGTTACCAGGTTTAGCCTGGACGTTACTAGGTTGTTACCAGGTTTAGCCTGGACGTTACTAGGTTGTTACCAAGTTTAGCCTGGACGTTACTAGGTTGTTACCAGGTTTAGCCTGGACGTTACTAGGTTGTTACCAGGTTTAGCCTGGACGTTACTAGGTTGTTACCAGGTTTAGCCTGGACGTTACTAGGTTGTTACCAGGTTTAGCCTGGACGTTACTAGTGGTTACCAAGTTTAGCCTGGACGTTACTAGGATGTTACCAAGTTTAGCCTGGGCATTACCAAGTTTAGCCTGGACGTTACTAGTGGTTACCAAGTTTAGCCTGGACGTTACTAGGTTGTTACCAGGTTTAGCCTGGACGTTACTAGTGGTTACCAAGTTTAGTCTGGACGTTACTAGGTGGTTACCAGGTTTAGCCTGGACGTTACCAGGTTTAGCCTGGACGTTACTAGGTGGTTACCAAGTTTAGCCTGGACGTTACTAGGTTGTTATCAAGTTTAGCCTGGACGTTACTAGTGGTTACCAGGTTTAGCCTGGACGTTACTAGGTTGTTACCAGGTTTAGCCTGGATGTTACTAGGTTGTTACCAAGTTTAGCCTGGACGTTACTAGGTTGTTACCAGGTTTAGCCTGGACATTACTAGTGGTTACCAAGTTTAGCCTGGACGTTACTAGGTTGTTACCAGGTTTAGCCTGGACGTTACTAGTGGTTACCAAGTTTAGCCTGGACGTTACTAGGTGGTTACCAGGTTTAGCCTGGACGTTACCAGGTTTAGCCTGGACGTTACTAGGTTGTTACCAAGTTTAGCCTGGACGTTACTAGGTTGTTACCAGGTTTAGCCTGGACGTTACTAGGTTGTTACCAAGTTTAGCCTGGACGTTACTAGGTTGTTACCAGGTTTAGCCTGGATGTTACTAGGTTGTTACCAGGTTTAGCCTGGACGTTACTAGGTTGTTACCAGGTTTAGCCTGGACGTTACTAGTGGTTACCAAGTTTAGCCTGGACGTTACTAGGTTGTTACCAAGTTTAGCCTGGGCATTACCAAGTTTAGCCTGGACGTTACTAGTGGTTACCAAGTTTAGCCTGGACGTTACTAGGTTGTTACCAGGTTTAGCCTGGACGTTACTAGTGGTTACCAAGTTTAGCCTGGACGTTACTAGGTGGTTACCAGGTTTAGCCTGGACGTTACCAGGTTTAGCCTGGACGTTACTAGGTGGTTACCAAGTTTAGCCTGGACGTTACTAGGTTGTTACCAAGTTTAGCCTGGACGTTACTAGGTTGTTACCAAGTTTAGCCTGGACGTTACTAGGTTGTTACCAGGTTTAGCCTGGACATTACTAGTGGTTACCAAGTTTAGCCTGGACGTTACTAGGTTGTTACCAGGTTTAGCCTGGACGTTACTAGTGGTTACCAAGTTTAGCCTGGACGTTACTAGGTGGTTACCAGGTTTAGCCTGGACGTTACCAGGTTTAGCCTGGACGTTACTAGTGGTTACCAGGTTTAGCCTGGACGTTACTAGGTTGTTACCAGGTTTAGCCTGGACGTTACTAGGTTGTTACCAGGTTTAGCCTGGACGTTACTGGGTTGTTACCAAGTTTAGCCTGGACGTTACTAGGTTGTTACCAGGTTTAGCCTGGACGTTACTGGGTTGTTACCAAGTTTAGCCTGGACGTTACTAGGTTGTTACCAGGTTTAGCCTGGACGTTACTAGGTGGTTACCAAGTTTAGCCTGGGCATTGCTAGGTTGTTACCAGGTTTAGCCTGGACGTTACTAGGTGGTTACCAAGTTTAGCCTGGACGTTACTAGGTGGTTACCAGGTTTAGCCTGGACATTACTAGGTGGTTACCAAGTTTAGCCTGGACTTTACTAGGTTGTTACCAGGTTTAGCCTGGACATTACTAGGTGGTTACCAAGTTTAGCCTGGACTTTACTAGGTTGTTACCAGGTTTAGCCTGGACATTACTAGGTGGTTACCAAGTTTAGCCTGGACTTTACTAGGTTGTTACCAGGTTTAGCCTGGACGTTACCAGGTTTAGCCTGGACTTTACTAGTGGTTACCAAGTTTAGCCTGGACGTTACTAGGTGGTTACCAGGTTTAGCCTGGACGTTACTAGGTGGTTACCAAGTTTAGCCGGGACGTTACTAGGTTGTTACCAGGTTTAGCCTGGACGTTACCAGGTTTAGCCTGGACTTTACTAGTGGTTACCAAGTTTAGCCTGGACGTTACTAGGTGGTTACCAGGTTTAGCCTGGACATTACTAGGTGGTTACCAAGTTTAGCCTGGACTTTACTAGGTTGTTACCAGGTTTAGCCTGGACGTTACCAAGTTTAGCCTGGACTTTACTAGTGGTTACCAAGTTTAGCCTGGACGTTACTAGGTGGTTACCAGGTTTAGCCTGGACGTTACTAGGTGGTTACCAAGTTTAGCCGGGACGTTACTAGGTGGTTACCAAGTTTAGCCTGGACGTTACTAGGTGGTTACCAGGTTTAGCCTGGACGTTACTAGGTTGTTACCAGGTTTAGCCTGGACGTTACTAGGTGGTTACCAAGTTTAGCCTGGACGTTACTAGGTGGTTACCAGGTTTAGCCTGGACGTTACTAGGTTGTTACCAAGTTTAGCCTGGACGTTACTACGTGGTTACCAAGTTTAGCCTGGACGTTACTAGGTGGTTACCAAGTTTAGCCTGGACGTTACTACGTGGTTACCAAGTTTAGCCTGGACGTTACTAGGTTGTTACCAGGTTTAGCCTGGACGTTACTAGGTTGTTACCAAGTTTAGCCTGGACGTTACTACGTGGTTACCAAGTTTAGCCTGGACGTTACTAGGTTGTTACCAAGTTTAGCCTGGACGTTACTAGGTTGTTACCAGGTTTAGCCTGGACGTTACTAGGTTGTTACCAAGTTTAGCCTGGACGTTACTAGGTTGTTACCAGGTTTAGCCTGGACGTTACTGGGTTGTTACCAAGTTTAGCCTGGACGTTACTAGGTTGTTACCAGGTTTAGCCTGGACATTACTAGTGGTTACCAGGTTTAGCCTGGACGTTACTAGGTTGTTACCAGGTTTAGCCTGGACGTTACTAGTGGTTACCAAGTTTAGCCTGGACGTTACTAGGTGGTTACCAGGTTTAGCCTGGACGTTACCAGGTTTAGCCTGGACGTTACTAGTGGTTACCAGGTTTAGCCTGGACGTTACTAGGTTGTTACCAGGTTTAGCCTGGACGTTACTAGGTTGTTACCAGGTTTAGCCTGGACGTTACTGGGTTGTTACCAAGTTTAGCCTGGACGTTACTAGGTTGTTACCAGGTTTAGCCTGGACGTTACTGGGTTGTTACCAAGTTTAGCCTGGACGTTACTAGGTTGTTACCAGGTTTAGCCTGGACGTTACTAGGTGGTTACCAAGTTTAGCCTGGGCATTGCTAGGTTGTTACCAGGTTTAGCCTGGACGTTACTAGGTGGTTACCAAGTTTAGCCTGGACGTTACTAGGTGGTTACCAGGTTTAGCCTGGACATTACTAGGTGGTTACCAAGTTTAGCCTGGACTTTACTAGGTTGTTACCAGGTTTAGCCTGGACATTACTAGGTGGTTACCAAGTTTAGCCTGGACTTTACTAGGTTGTTACCAGGTTTAGCCTGGACATTACTAGGTGGTTACCAAGTTTAGCCTGGACTTTACTAGGTTGTTACCAGGTTTAGCCTGGACGTTACCAGGTTTAGCCTGGACTTTACTAGTGGTTACCAAGTTTAGCCTGGACGTTACTAGGTGGTTACCAGGTTTAGCCTGGACGTTACTAGGTGGTTACCAAGTTTAGCCGGGACGTTACTAGGTTGTTACCAGGTTTAGCCTGGACGTTACCAGGTTTAGCCTGGACTTTACTAGTGGTTACCAAGTTTAGCCTGGACGTTACTAGGTGGTTACCAGGTTTAGCCTGGACATTACTAGGTGGTTACCAAGTTTAGCCTGGACTTTACTAGGTTGTTACCAGGTTTAGCCTGGACGTTACCAAGTTTAGCCTGGACTTTACTAGTGGTTACCAAGTTTAGCCTGGACGTTACTAGGTGGTTACCAGGTTTAGCCTGGACGTTACTAGGTGGTTACCAAGTTTAGCCGGGACGTTACTAGGTGGTTACCAAGTTTAGCCTGGACGTTACTAGGTGGTTACCAGGTTTAGCCTGGACGTTACTAGGTTGTTACCAGGTTTAGCCTGGACGTTACTAGGTGGTTACCAAGTTTAGCCTGGACGTTACTAGGTGGTTACCAGGTTTAGCCTGGACGTTACTAGGTTGTTACCAAGTTTAGCCTGGACGTTACTACGTGGTTACCAAGTTTAGCCTGGACGTTACTAGGTGGTTACCAAGTTTAGCCTGGACGTTACTACGTGGTTACCAAGTTTAGCCTGGACGTTACTAGGTTGTTACCAGGTTTAGCCTGGACGTTACTAGGTTGTTACCAAGTTTAGCCTGGACGTTACTACGTGGTTACCAAGTTTAGCCTGGACGTTACTAGGTTGTTACCAAGTTTAGCCTGGACGTTACTAGGTTGTTACCAGGTTTAGCCTGGACGTTACTAGGTTGTTACCAAGTTTAGCCTGGACGTTACTAGGTTGTTACCAGGTTTAGCCTGGACGTTACTGGGTTGTTACCAAGTTTAGCCTGGACGTTACTAGGTTGTTACTAGGTTTAGCCTGGACGTTACTAGGTTGTTACCAGGTTTAGCCTGGACATTACTAGGTGGTTACCAGGTTTAGCCTGGACGTTACTAGGTTGTTACCAAGTTTAGCCTGGACATTACTAGGTGGTTACCAAGTTTAGCCTGGACTTTACTAGGTTGTTACCAGGTTTAGCATGGACTTTACTAGTGGTTACCAAGTTTAGCCTGGACGTTACTAGGTGGTTACCAGGTTTAGCCTGGACGTTACTAGGTGGTTACCAAGTTTAGCCGGGACGTTACTAGGTGGTTACCAAGTTTAGCCTGGACGTTACTAGGTGGTTACCAGGTTTAGCCTGGACGTTACTAGGTTGTTACCAGGTTTAGCCTGGACGTTACTAGGTGGTTACCAAGTTTAGCCTGGACGTTACTAGGTGGTTACCAGGTTTAGCCTGGACGTTACTAGGTTGTTACCAAGTTTAGCCTGGACGTTACTACGTGGTTACCAAGTTTAGCCTGGACGTTACTAGGTGGTTACCAAGTTTAGCCTGGACGTTACTATGTGGTTACCAAGTTTAGCCTGGACGTTACTAGGTTGTTACCAGGTTTAGCCTGGATGTTACTAGGTTGTTACCAAGTTTAGCCTGGACGTTACTACGTGGTTACCAAGTTTAGCCTGGACGTTACTAGGTTGTTACCAAGTTTAGCCTGGACGTTACTAGGTTGTTACCAGGTTTAGCCTGGACGTTACTAGGTTGTTACCAAGTTTAGCCTGGACGTTACTAGGTTGTTACCAGGTTTAGCCTGGACGTTACTGGGTTGTTACCAAGTTTAGCCTGGACGTTACTAGGTTGTTACCAGGTTTAGCCTGGACGTTACTAGGTTGTTACCAGGTTTAGCCTGGACATTACTAGGTGGTTACCGGGTTTAGCCTGGACGTTACTAGGTTGTTACCAAGTTTAGCCTGGACGTTACTACGTGGTTACCAAGTTTAGCCTGGACGTTACTACGTGGTTACCAAGTTTAGCCTGGACGTTACTAGGTTGTTACCAGGTTTAGCCTGGACGTTACTAGTGGTTACCAAGTTTAGCCTGGACGTTACTAGTGGTTACCAAGTTTAGCCTGGACGTTACTAGGTTGTTACCAAGTTTAGCCTGGACGTTACTAGGTGGTTACCAAGTTTAGCCTGGACGTTACTAGGGGTTACCAAGTTTAGCCTGGACGTTACTAGGTTGTTACCAAGTTTAGCCTGGACGTTACTAGGTGGTTACCAGGTTTAGCCTGGACGTTACTAGTGGTTACCAAGTTTAGCCTGGACGTTACTAGGTGGTTACCAGGTTTAGCCTGGACGTTACTAGTGGTTACCAAGTTTAGCCTGGACGTTACTAGTGGTTACCAAGTTTAGCCTGGACGTTACTAGGTTGTTACCAAGTTTAGCCTGGACGTTACTAGGTTGTTACCAAGTTTAGCCTGGACGTTACTAGGTGGTTACCAAGTTTAGCCTGGACGTTACTAGGGGTTACCAAGTTTAGCCTGGACGTTACTAGGTTGTTACCAAGTTTAGCCTGGACGTTACTAGGTTGTTACCAAGTTTAGCCTGGACGTTACTAGGTTGTTACCAGGTTTAGCCTGGACGTTACTGGGTTGTTACCAAGTTTAGCCTGGACGTTACTAGGTTGTTACCAGGTTTAGCCTGGACGTTACTAGGTTGTTACCAGGTTTAGCCTGGACATTACTAGGTTGTTACCAAGTTTAGCCTGGACGTTACTACGTGGTTACCAAGTTTAGCCTGGACGTTACTACGTGGTTACCAAGTTTAGCCTGGACGTTACTAGGTTGTTACCAGGTTTAGCCTGGACGTTACTAGTAGTTACCAAGTTTAGCCTGGACGTTACTAGTGGTTACCAAGTTTAGCCTGGACGTTACTACGTGGTTACCAGGTTTAGCCTGGACGTTACTAGTGGTTACCAAGTTTAGCCTGGACGTTACTAGGTGGTTACCAGGTTTAGCCTGGACGTTACTAGGTGGTTACCAAGTTTAGCCGGGACGTTACTAGGTGGTTACCAAGTTTAGCCTGGACGTTACTAGGTGGTTACCAGGTTTAGCCTGGACGTTACTAGGTTGTTACCAGGTTTAGCCTGGACGTTACTAGGTGGTTACCAAGTTTAGCCTGGACATTACTAGGTGGTTACCAGGTTTAGCCTGGACGTTACTAGGTTGTTACCAAGTTTAGCCTGGACGTTACTACGTGGTTACCAAGTTTAGCCTGGACGTTACTAGGTGGTTACCAAGTTTAGCCTGGACGTTACTATGTGGTTACCAAGTTTAGCCTGGACGTTACTAGGTTGTTACCAGGTTTAGCCTGGACGTTACTAGGTTGTTACCAAGTTTAGCCTGGACGTTACTACGTGGTTACCAAGTTTAGCCTGGACGTTACTAGGTTGTTACCAAGTTTAGCCTGGACGTTACTAGGTTGTTACCAGGTTTAGCCTGGACGTTACTAGGTTGTTACCAAGTTTAGCCTGGACGTTACTAGGTTGTTACCAGGTTTAGCCTGGACGTTACTGGGTTGTTACCAAGTTTAGCCTGGACGTTACTAGGTTGTTACCAGGTTTAGCCTGGACGTTACTAGGTTGTTACCAGGTTTAGCCTGGACGTTACTAGGTGGTTACCGGGTTTAGCCTGGACGTTACTAGGTTGTTACCAAGTTTAGCCTGGACGTTACTACGTGGTTACCAAGTTTAGCCTGGACGTTACTACGTGGTTACCAAGTTTAGCCTGGACGTTACTAGGTTGTTACCAGGTTTAGCCTGGACGTTACTAGTGGTTACCAAGTTTAGCCTGGACGTTACTAGTGGTTACCAAGTTTAGCCTGGACGTTACTAGGTTGTTACCAAGTTTAGCCTGGACGTTACTAGGTGGTTACCAAGTTTAGCCTGGACGTTACTAGGGGTTACCAAGTTTAGCCTGGACGTTACTAGGTTGTTACCAAGTTTAGCCTGGACGTTACTAGGTGGTTACCAGGTTTAGCCTGGACGTTACTAGGTTGTTACCAAGTTTAGCCTGGACGTTACTACGTGGTTACCAAGTTTAGCCTGGACGTTACTAGGTGGTTACCAAGTTTAGCCTGGACGTTACTATGTGGTTACCAAGTTTAGCCTGGACGTTACTAGGTTGTTACCAGGTTTAGCCTGGATGTTACTAGGTTGTTACCAAGTTTAGCCTGGACGTTACTACGTGGTTACCAAGTTTAGCCTGGACGTTACTAGGTTGTTACCAAGTTTAGCCTGGACGTTACTAGGTTGTTACCAGGTTTAGCCTGGACGTTACTAGGTTGTTACCAAGTTTAGCCTGGACGTTACTAGGTTGTTACCAGGTTTAGCCTGGACGTTACTGGGTTGTTACCAAGTTTAGCCTGGACGTTACTAGGTTGTTACCAGGTTTAGCCTGGACGTTACTAGGTTGTTACCAGGTTTAGCCTGGACATTACTAGGTGGTTACCGGGTTTAGCCTGGACGTTACTAGGTTGTTACCAAGTTTAGCCTGGACGTTACTACGTGGTTACCAAGTTTAGCCTGGACGTTACTACGTGGTTACAGAGTTTAGCCTGGACGTTACTAGGTTGTTACCAGGTTTAGCCTGGACGTTACTAGTGGTTACCAAGTTTAGCCTGGACGTTACTAGTGGTTACCAAGTTTAGCCTGGACGTTACTAGGTTGTTACCAAGTTTAGCCTGGACGTTACTAGGTGGTTACCAAGTTTAGCCTGGACGTTACTAGGGGTTACCAAGTTTAGCCTGGACGTTACTAGGTTGTTACCAAGTTTAGCCTGGACGTTACTAGGTGGTTACCAGGTTTAGCCTGGACGTTACTAGTGGTTACCAAGTTTAGCCTGGACGTTACTAGGTGGTTACCAGGTTTAGCCTGGACGTTACTAGTGGTTACCAAGTTTAGCCTGGACGTTACTAGTGGTTACCAAGTTTAGCCTGGACGTTACTAGGTTGTTACCAAGTTTAGCCTGGACGTTACTAGGTTGTTACCAAGTTTAGCCTGGACGTTACTAGGTGGTTACCAAGTTTAGCCTGGACGTTACTAGGGGTTACCAAGTTTAGCCTGGACGTTACTAGGTTGTTACCAAGTTTAGCCTGGACGTTACTAGGTTGTTACCAAGTTTAGCCTGGACGTTACTAGGTTGTTACCAGGTTTAGCCTGGACATTACTAGGTGGTTACCAGGTTTAGCCTGGACGTTACTAGGTTGTTACCAAGTTTAGCCTGGACGTTACTACGTGGTTACCAAGTTTAGCCTGGACGTTACTACGTGGTTACCAAGTTTAGCCTGGACGTTACTAGGTTGTTACCAGGTTTAGCCTGGACGTTACTAGTAGTTACCAAGTTTAGCCTGGACGTTACTAGTGGTTACCAAGTTTAGCCTGGACGTTACTACGTGGTTACCAGGTTTAGCCTGGACGTTACTAGTGGTTACCAAGTTTAGCCTGGACGTTACTAGGTGGTTACCAGGTTTAGCCTGGACGTTACTAGGTGGTTACCAAGTTTAGCCGGGACGTTACTAGGTGGTTACCAAGTTTAGCCTGGACGTTACTAGGTGGTTACCAGGTTTAGCCTGGACGTTACTAGGTTGTTACCAGGTTTAGCCTGGACGTTACTAGGTGGTTACCAAGTTTAGCCTGGACATTACTAGGTGGTTACCAGGTTTAGCCTGGACGTTACTAGGTTGTTACCAAGTTTAGCCTGGACGTTACTACGTGGTTACCAAGTTTAGCCTGGACGTTACTAGGTGGTTACCAAGTTTAGCCTGGACGTTACTATGTGGTTACCAAGTTTAGCCTGGACGTTACTAGGTTGTTACCAGGTTTAGCCTGGACGTTACTAGGTTGTTACCAAGTTTAGCCTGGACGTTACTACGTGGTTACCAAGTTTAGCCTGGACGTTACTAGGTTGTTACCAAGTTTAGCCTGGACGTTACTAGGTTGTTACCAGGTTTAGCCTGGACGTTACTAGGTTGTTACCAAGTTTAGCCTGGACGTTACTAGGTTGTTACCAGGTTTAGCCTGGACGTTACTGGGTTGTTACCAAGTTTAGCCTGGACGTTACTAGGTTGTTACCAGGTTTAGCCTGGACGTTACTAGGTTGTTACCAGGTTTAGCCTGGACATTACTAGGTGGTTACCGGGTTTAGCCTGGACGTTACTAGGTTGTTACCAAGTTTAGCCTGGACGTTACTACGTGGTTACCAAGTTTAGCCTGGACGTTACTACGTGGTTACCAAGTTTAGCCTGGACGTTACTAGGTTGTTACCAGGTTTAGCCTGGACGTTACTAGTGGTTACCAAGTTTAGCCTGGACGTTACTAGTGGTTACCAAGTTTAGCCTGGACGTTACTAGGTTGTTACCAAGTTTAGCCTGGACGTTACTAGGTGGTTACCAAGTTTAGCCTGGACGTTACTAGGGGTTACCAAGTTTAGCCTGGACGTTACTAGGTTGTTACCAAGTTTAGCCTGGACGTTACTAGGTGGTTACCAGGTTTAGCCTGGACGTTACTAGTGGTTACCAAGTTTAGCCTGGACGTTACTAGGTGGTTACCAGGTTTAGCCTGGACGTTACTAGTGGTTACCAAGTTTAGCCTGGACGTTACTAGTGGTTACCAAGTTTAGCCTGGACGTTACTAGGTTGTTACCAAGTTTAGCCTGGACGTTACTAGGTTGTTACCAAGTTTAGCCTGGACGTTACTAGGTGGTTACCAAGTTTAGCCTGGACGTTACTAGGGGTTACCAAGTTTAGCCTGGACGTTACTAGGTTGTTACCAAGTTTAGCCTGGACGTTACTAGGTTGTTACCAAGTTTAGCCTGGACGTTACTAGGTTGTTACCAGGTTTAGCCTGGACGTTACTGGGTTGTTACCAAGTTTGGCCTGGACGTTACTAGGTTGTTACCAGGTTTAGCCTGGACGTTACTAGGTTGTTACCAGGTTTAGCCTGGACATTACTAGGTGGTTACCAGGTTTAGCCTGGACGTTACTAGGTTGTTACCAAGTTTAGCCTGGACGTTACTACGTGGTTACCAAGTTTAGCCTGGACGTTACTACGTGGTTACCAAGTTTAGCCTGGACGTTACTAGGTTGTTACCAAGTTTAGCCTGGACGTTACTAGGTGGTTACCAAGTTTAGCCTGGACGTTACTAGGGGTTACCAAGTTTAGCCTGGACGTTACTAGGTTGTTACCAAGTTTAGCCTGGACGTTACTAGGTGGTTACCAGGTTTAGCCTGGACGTTACTAGTGGTTACCAAGTTTAGCCTGGACGTTACTAGGTGGTTACCAGGTTTAGCCTGGACGTTACTAGTGGTTACCAAGTTTAGCCTGGACGTTACTAGGTTGTTACCAGGTTTAGCCTGGACGTTAACAGGTTTAGCCTGGACTTTACTAGTGGTTACCAAGTTTAGCCTGGACGTTACTAGGTGGTTACCAGGTTTAGCCTGGACGTTACTAGGTGGTTACCAAGTTTAGCCGGGACGTTACTAGGTTGTTACCAAGTTTAGCCGGGACGTTACTAGGTTGTTACCAGGTTTAGCCTGGACGTTACCAGGTTTAGCCTGGACTTTACTAGTGGTTACCAAGTTTAGCCTGGACGTTACTAGGTGGTTACCAGGTTTAGCCTGGACATTACTAGGTGGTTACCAAGTTTAGCCTGGACTTTACTAGGTTGTTACCAGGTTTAGCCTGGACGTTACCAAGTTTAGCCTGGACTTTACTAGTGTTTACCAAGTTTAGCCTGGACGTTACTAGGTGGTTACCAGGTTTAGCCTGGACGTTACTAGGTGGTTACCAAGTTTAGCCGGGACGTTACTAGGTGGTTACCAAGTTTAGCCTGGACGTTACTAGGTTGTTACCAGGTTTAGCCTGGACGTTACTGGGTTGTTACCAAGTTTAGCCTGGACGTTACTAGGTTGTTACCAGGTTTAGCCTGGACGTTACTAGGTTGTTACCAGGTTTAGCCTGGACGTTACTAGGCTGTTACCAGGTTTAGCCTGGACATTACTAGGTTGTTACCAAGTTTAGCCTGGACGTTACTAGGTGGTTACCAGGTTTAGCCTGGACGTTACTAGTGGTTACCAAGTTTAGCCTGGACATTACTAGGTGGTTACCAGGTTTAGCCTGGACGTTACTAGTGGTTACCAAGTTTAGCCTGGACGTTACTAGGTTGTTACCAAGTTTAGCCGGGACGTTACTAGGTGGTTACCAAGTTTAGCCTGGACGTTACTAGGTGGTTACCAGGTTTAGCCTGGACGTTACTAGGTTGTTACCAGGTTTAGCCTGGACTTTACTAGTGGTTACCAAGTTTAGCCTGGACGTTACTAGGTGGTTACCAGGTTTAGCCTGGACGTTACTAGGTGGTTACCAAGTTTAGCCGGGACGTTACTAGGTTGTTACCAGGTTTAGCCTGGACGTTATCAGGTTTAGCCTGGACTTTACTAGTGGTTACCAAGTTTAGCCTGGACGTTACTAGGTGGTTACCAGGTTTAGCCTGGACATTACTAGGTGGTTACCAAGTTTAGCCTGGACTTTACTAGGTTGTTACCAGGTTTAGCCTGGACGTTACCAAGTTTAGCCTGGACTTTACTAGTGGTTACCAAGTTTAGCCTGGACGTTACTAGGTGGTTACCAGGTTTAGCCTGGACGTTACTAGGTGGTTACCAGGTTTAGCCTGGACGTTACTAGGTTGTTACCAGGTTTAGCCTGGACGTTACTACGTGGTTACCAAGTTTAGCCTGGACGTTACTAGGTGGTTACCAGGTTTAGCCTGGAGGTTACTAGTGGTTACCAAGTTTAGCCTGGACGTTACTAGTGGTTACCAAGTTTAGCCTGGACGTTACTAGGTTGTTACCAAGTTTAGCCTGGACGTTACTAGGTGGTTACCAAGTTTAGCCTGGACGTTACTAGGGGTTACCAAGTTTAGCCTGGACGTTACTAGGTTGTTACCAAGTTTAGCCTGGACGTTACTAGGTGGTTACCAGGTTTAGCCTGGACGTTACTAGTGGTTACCAAGTTTAGCCTGGACGTTACTAGGTGGTTACCAGGTTTAGCCTGGACGTTACTAGGTGGTTACCAAGTTTAGCCTGGACGTTACTAGGTGGTTACCAGGTTTAGCCTGGACGTTACTAGGTGGTTACCAAGTTTAGCCTGAATGTTACTAGGGGTTACCAAGTTTAGCCTGGATATTACTAGGGGTTACGAGGGAGGGAGGGCTGGGAGTGAGGGAGGGAGGGAGGGGATCCTGAACCAAATGGAGAGAGCAGTTTTATGTACCCGGCTGAGCGGTCCAGGACGGGCGATGGTGGTTATATGGAACAGTCTCTGGCTCTCTCCTTCACTACACAACCAAATAAGAAATGATAGAGATTGTAGACTGTGGTATTGTATTAGTTAACTCCTACCGAGGCTCAATATGAGAGAGTTGACATGAAACCTGAAGTAGTCTATCTACTGCCAGATTATACTCTTACTTCAAACTTTACATCATTTACTGAACCGGATTTGTCTTCTCCATTTGTTATCTAATAATAATAATATCATATTTGGTGGGTACATATATCTGTCCTATTTCACACATGTACAAGTGTGTATTAATACGCGTGAATTGGAAATGTATTTTGTTGGCATATCCCAAGTCCTCCTGAGACAATCTGGGAGAGTGGGGTCACGGCCAGGGTCTGCACTATCAACGCAACCCTGGAGCAATTAGGGTTAAGTGGATTGTTTTTATGGTTTCTCGGACAAACTAAAAAACAAAATGAGACTAACCACTTACAGTATGTTGTCTTTGAAACCTCAAAACCACATTATATCCAGAAACAACTATAATAACGGGGCTGTGAGTCGGGAAGCAGGTGCACTAATATACTGAAACAACATAATATACAGAAACAACATAATATAAACAACATAATATACAGAAACAACATGATATAAACAACATAATATACAGAAACAACATGATATAAACAACATAATATACAGAAACAACATGATATAAACAACATAATACACAGAAACAACATGATATAAACAACATAATATACAGAAACAACATGATATAAACAACATAATATACAGAAACAACATGATATACTGAAACAACATGATATACTGAAACAACATGATATACTGAAACATGATATACTGAAACAACATGATATACTGAAACAACATGATATACTGAAACAACATGATATACTGAAACAACATAGTATGTTATGTTGTTTCAGTATACTGAAACAACATGATATACTGAAACAACATGATATACTGAAACAACATGATATACTGAAACAACATGATATACTGAAACAACATGATATACTGAAACAACATGATATACTGAAACAACATGATATACAGAAACAACATGATATACAGAAACAACATGATATACAGAAACAACATGATATACAGAAACAACATGATATACAGAAACAACATGATATACAGAAACAACATGATATAAACAACATAATATACAGAAACAACATGATATACAGAAACAACATGATATACAGAAACAACATGATATACAGAAACAACATAATATACAGAAACAAAATAATATACAGAAACAACATGATATAAACAACATAATATACAGAAACAACATAATATAAACAACATAATATACAGAAACAACATAATATACAGAAACAACATAATATATAGAAACAACATAATATACAGAAACAACATAATATACAGAAACAACATAATATACAGAAACAACATAATATACTGAAACAACATAATATACAGAAACAACATGATATAAACAACATAATATACAGAAACAACATAATATAAACAACATAATATACAGAAACAACATAATATAAACAACATAATATACAGAAACAACATAATGTAAACAACATAATATAAAATGTCACGATCGTCTATGGGTGAGAGAGAGGACCAAGGCGCAGCGTGTGCAAAATACATTCTCTTTTATTCAGAGAAGGGAAAAACACGAAACGAACACTGAATACAAACTAAACAAAACAACAAACGACCGTGAGGCTAACGACGTAAGTGCAAAGACAAGCTACAAACGTTCAACATAGACAATTACCCACAAAACCCCAATGCCTATGACTGCCTTAAATATGGCTCTCAATCAGAGACAATGAACCACAGCTGCCTCTAATTTAGAACCAATCTAGGCATCCATAGACATACAAACACCTAGACAAGACACTGACCCATATACAGTGAGGGAAAAAAGTATTTGATCCCCTGCTGATTTTGTACGTTTGCCCACTGACAAAGAAATGATCAGTCTATAATTTTAATGGTAGGTTTATTTGAACAGTGAGAGACAGAATAACAACAAAAATATCCAGAAAAACGCATGTCAAAAATGTTATAAATTGATTTGCATTTTAATGAGGGAAATAAGTATTTGACCCCCTCTCAATCAGAAAGATTTCTGGCTCCCAGGTGTCTTTCATACAGGTAACGAGCTGAGATTAGGAGCACACTCTTAAAGGGAGTGCTCCTAATCTCAGTTTGTTACCTGTATAAAAGACACCTGTCCACAGAAGCAATCAATCAATCAGATTCCAAACTCTCCACCATGGCCAAGACCAAAGAGCTCTCCAAGGATGTCAGGGACAAGATTGTAGATCTACACAAGGCTGGAATGGGCTACAAGACCATTGCCAAGCAGCTTGGTGAGAAGGTGACAACAGTTAGTGCGATTATTCGCAAATGGAAGAAACACAAAAGAACTGTCAAACTCCCTTGGCCTGGGGCTCCATGCAAGATCTCACCTCGTGGAGTTGCAATGATCATGAGAATGGTGAGGAATCAGCCCAGAACTACACAGGAGGATCTTGTCAATGATCTCAAGGCAGCTGGGACCATAGTCACCAAGAAAACAATTGGTAACACACTACGCCGTGAAGGACTGAAATCCTGCAGCGCCCGCAAGGTCCCCCTGCTCAAGAAAGCACATATACATGCCCGTCTGAAGTTTGCCAATGAACATCTGAATGATTCAGAGGACAACTGGGTGAACGTGTTGTGGTCAGACGAGACCAAAATGGAGTTCTTTGGCATCAACTCAACTTGCCGTGTTTGGAGGAGGAGGAATGCTGCCTATGACCCCAAGAAACCATCCCCACCATCAAACATGGAGGTTGAAACATTATGCTTTGGGGGTGTTTTTCTGCTAAGGGGACAGGACAACTTCACCGCATCAACGGGACGATGGACGGGGCCATGTACCGTCAAATCTTGGGTGAAAACCTCCTTCCCTCAGCCAGGGTATTGAAAATGGGTCGTGGATGGGTATTCCAGCATGACAATGACCCAAAACACACGGCCAAGGCAACAAAGGAGTGGCTCAAGAAAAAGCACATTAAGGTCCTGGAGTGGCCTAGCCAGTCTCCAGACCTTAATCCCATAGAAAATCTGTGGAGGGAGCTGAAGGTTCGAGTTGCCAAACGTCAGCCTCGAAACCTTAATGACTTGAAGAAGATCTGCAAAGAGGAGTGGGACAAAATCCCTCCTGAGATGTGTGCAAACCTGGTGGCCAACTACAAGAAGCATCGGACCTCTGTGATTGCCAACAAGGGTTTTGCCACCAAGTACTAAGTCATGTTTTGCAGAGGGGTCAAATACTTATTTCCCTCATTAAAATGCAAATCAATTTATAAAATTTTTGACATGCGTTTTTCTGGATTTTTTTGTTGATATTCTGTCTCTCACTGTTCAAATAAACCTACCATTAAAATTACAGACTGACCATTTCAATGTCAGTGGGCAAACGAACAAAATCAGCAGGGGATCAAATACTTTTTTCCCTCACTGTACCATACAAAACCCCTAGACAATACAAAAACACATACATTCCCCATGTCACCCCCTGACCTAACTAAAAATAATCAAGAAAACAAAGAATACTAAGGCCAGGGCGTGACAATAAACAACATAATATAAACAACATAATATACAGAAACAACATAATATACAGAAACAACATAATGTAAACAGTATAATATACAGAAACAACATAATATACAGAAACAACACAATATAAACAACATAATATACAGAAACAACATAATGTAAACAACATAATACACAGAAACAACATAATATAAACAACATAATATACAGAAACAACATAATATACAGAAACAACATAATATATAGAAACAACATAATATAAACAACATAATATACAGAAACAACATAATATAAACAACATAATATACAGAAACAACATAATAGACAGAAACAACATAAATCAAATGACATTTTATTGGTCACATACACATGGTTAGCAGATGTTAATGCGAGTGTAGTGAAATGCTTGTGCTTCTAGTTCTGACCGTGCCGTAATATCTAACAAGTAATCTAACAATTTCACAACAACTACCTTTTACACACAAGTGTAAAGGAATGAATAAGAATATGTACATATAAATATATGGAGGAGCAATGTCAGTGCGGCATAGGCAAGATGCAGTAGATGGTATCGAGTACAGTATATACATATGAGATGAGTAATGTAGGGTATGTAAACATTATATAAAGTGGCATTGTTTAAGTGACTAGTGATATATTTATTACATCCAATTTTAATTATTAAAGTGGCTAGAGATTTGAGTCAGCATGTTGGCAGCAGCCACTCAATGTTAGTGATGGCTGTTTAACAGTCTGATGGCCTTGAGATAGAAGCTGTTTTTCAGTCTCTCGGGCCCAGCTTTGATGCACCTGCACTGATCTCGCCTTCTGGATGATAGCGGGGTGAACAGGCAGTGGCTCAGGTGGTTGTTGTCCTTGATTATCTTTTTGGCCTTCCTGTGGCATCGGGTGGTGTATGTGTCCTGGAGGGCAGGTAGTTTGCCCCCGGTGATGCGTTGTGCAGACCTCACTACCCTCTGGAGAGCCTTACGGTTGTGGGCGGAGCAGTTGCCGTACAAGGCGGTGATACAGCCCGACAGGATGCTCTCGATTGTGCATCTGTAAAAGTTTGTGAGTGTTTTTGGTGACAAGCCAAATTTCTTCAGCCTCCTAAGGTTGAAGAGGCGCTGCTGCGCCTTCTTCACAACGCTGTCTGTGTGGGTGGACTATTTCAGTTTGTCCGTGATGTGTACGCCGAGGAACTTAAAACTTTCCACCTTCTCCACTACTGTCCCGTTGATGTGGATAGGATGGTGCTCCCTCTGCTGTATCCTGAAATCCACGATCATCTCCTTTGTTTTGTTGACGTTGAGTGTGAGGTTATTTTCCTGACACCACACTCCGAGGGCCCTCACCTCCTCCCTGTAGGCTGTCTCATCGTTGTTGGTAATCAAGCCTACCACTGTAGTGTCGTCTGCAAACTTGATGATTGAGTTGGAGGCGTGCATGGCCACGCAGTCATGGGTGAACAGGGAGTACAGGAGAGGGCTGAGAACGCACCCTTGTGGGGCCCCAGTGTTGAGGATCAGCGGTGTGGAGATGTTGTTTCCTACCCTCACCACCTGGGGGCCTCCCGTCAGAAAGTCCAGGACCCAACTGCACAGGGCGGGGTCGAGACCCAGGGTCTTGAGCTTAATGACGAGTTTGGAGGGTACTATGGTGTTAAATGCTGAGCTGTAGTCGATGAACAGCATTCCTACATAGGTATTCCTCTTGTCCAGATGGGTTAGGGCAGTGTGCAGTGTGGTTGCGATTGCGTCGTCTGTGGACCTATTGGGGCGGTAAGCAAATTGGAGTGGGTCTAGGGTGACAGGTAGGGTGGAGGTGATATGATCCTTGACTAGTCTCTCAAAGCACTTCATGATGACGGAAGTGAGTGCTACGGGGCGATAGTCGTTTAGCTCAGTTACCTTAGCTTTCTTGGGAACAGGAACCATGGTGGCCCTCTTGAAGCATGTGGGGACAGCAGACTGGGATAGGGATTGATTGAATATGTCCGTAAACACACCAGCCAACTGGTCTGCGCATGCTCTGAGGACGCGGCTAGGGATGCCGTCTGGGCCGGCAGCCTTGCGAGGGTTAACACGCTTAAATGTTTTACTCACGTTGGCTGCAGTGAAGGAGAGCCCGCAGGTTTTGGTAGCGGGCCGTGTCGGTGGCACTGTATTGTCCTTAAAGCGAGCAAAGAAGATGTTTCATTTGTCTGGGAGCAAGACATCGGGGTCCGCGACGGGGCTGGTTTTCTTTTTGTAGTCCGTGATTGACTGTAGACCCTGCCACATACCTCTCGTGTCTGAGCCGTTGAATTGTGACTGTACTTTGTCTCTATACTGACGCTTAGCTTGTTTGATTGCCTTGCGGAGGGAATAGCTACACTGTTTGTATTCGGTCATGTTTCCGGTCACCTTGCCCTGATTAAAAGCAGTGGTTCGCGCTTTCAGTTTTGCGCGAATGCTGCCATCAATCCACGGTTTCTGGTTGCGGAATGTTTTAATAATCGCCGTAGGTACAACATCACCGATGCACTTGCTAATAAACTCGCTCACCGAATCAGCGTATACATCAATGTTGTTGTTCGACGCAGTCCAGGAACATATCCCAGTCCACGTGATCGAAGCAGTCTTGAAGCGTGGAATTAGATTGGTCGGATCAGCATTGAACAGACCTGAGCACGGGCGTTTCCTGTTTTAGTTTCTGTCTATAGGCTGGGAGCAACAAAATTGGGTCGTGGTCAGATTTGCCGAAAGGAGGGCGAGGGAGGGCTTTGTATGCTTCGCGGAAGTTAGACTAACAATGATCCAGAATTTTGCCAGCCCGGGACGCGCATTCGATATGCTGATAATATTTAGGGAGCCTTGTTTTCAGATTAGCCTTGTTAAAATCCTCGGCTACAATAAATGCAGCCTCAGGATATGTGGTTTACAGTTTCCATAGAGTCCAATGAAGTTATTTCAGGGCAGTCGAGGTGTCTGCTTGGGGGGGGGGATATATACGACTGTGATTATAATCGAAGAGAATTCTCTTGGTAGATAATGCGGTCGGCATTTGATTGTAAGGAATTCTATGTCAGGTGAACAAAAGGACTTGAGTTCCTGTACGCTGTCATGATCACACCACGACTCATTATTCATAAGGCATACACCCTCGCCCTTCTTCTTACCAGAGATATGTTTGTTTCTGTCGGCGCGATGCGTGAAGAAACCAGGTGGCTGTACCAACTCTGATAACGTATCCCGAGTGAGTCACGTTTCCGTGAAACAGAGAATGTTACAATCTCTGATGTCTCTCTGGAAGGCAACCCATGCTCGGATTTTGTCTACCTTGTTGTCAAGAAACTGGACATTGGCGAGCAGTTGGGATTGGTGGGCGATGTGCCCCGTCTACAGAGCCTGACCAGAAGACTGCTCCGTCTGCCCGTTCTGCGGTGCCGTTGTTTAGGGCCTCCTGCTGGGATCCGAATGGTAGGATGACTGTAGCTGGCGTATAGTATACAGTCTTCTAATGGTAGGATGACTTTAGCTGGCGTATAGTATACTGTCTTCTAATGGTAGGATGACTTTAGCTGGCGTATAGTATACAGTCTTCTAATGGTAGGATGACTTTAGCTGGCGTATAGTATACAGTCTTCTAATGGTAGGATGACTTTAGCTGGCGTATAGTATACAGTCTTCTAATGGTAGGATGACTTTAGCTGGCGTATAGTATACAGTCTTCTAATGGTAGGATGACCTTAGCTGGCGTATAGTATACAGTCTTCTAATGGTAGGATGTCTTTAGCTGGCGTATAGTATACAGTCTTCTAATGGTAGGATGACTTTAGCTGGCGTATAGTATACAGTCTTCTAATGGTAGGATGACTTTAGCTGGCGTATAGTATACAGTCTTCTAATGGTAGGATGACCTTAGCTGGCGTATAGTATACAGTCTTCTAATGGTAGGATGACCTTAGCTGGCGTATAGTATACAGTCTTCTAATGGTAGGATGACTTTAGCTGGCGTATAGTATACAGTCTTCTAATGGTAGGATGACTTTAGCTGGCGTATAGTATGCAGTCTTCTAATGGTAGGATGACTTTAGCTGGCGTATAGTATACAGTCTTCTAATGGTAGGATGACTTCAGCTGGCGTATAGTATACAGTCTTCTAATGGTAGGATGACTTCAGCTGGCGTATAGTATACAGTCTTCTAATGGTAGGATGTCTTCAGCTGGCGTATAGTATACAGTCTTCTAATGGTAGGATGACTTTAGCTGGCGTAGAGTATACAGTCTTCTAATGGTAGGATGACTTTAGCTGGCGTATAGTATACAGTCTTCTAATGGTAGGATGACTTTAGCTGGCGTATAGTATACAGTCTTCTAATGGTAGGATGACCTTAGCTGGCGTATAGTATACAGTCTTCTAATGGTAGGATGACTTTAGCTGGCGTATAGTATACAGTCTTCTAATGGTAGGATGACTTTAGCTGGCATATAGTATACAGTCTTCTAATGGTAGGATGACTTTAGCTGGCGTATAGTATACAGTCTTCTAATGGTAGGATGACTTTAGCTGGCGTATAGTATACAGTCTTCTAATGGTAGGATGACTTCAGCTGGCGTATAGTATACAGTCTTCTAATGGTAGACCAAACAGAGGATCCGCTTCGGGAAAGTCGTATTCCTGGTCGTAATGTTGGTGAGTTGGCGTTGCTCTTATATCCAATAGTTCCTCCCGGCTGTATGTGATAAGACTTAAGATTTCCTGGGGTAACAGTGTAAGAAATAATACTGCATAGTTTCCTAAGAACGCGAAGCGAGGAGGCCATCTCTGTCGGTGCAAAGACCCATAATATACAGAAACAACATAATATAAAGAACATAATATACAGAAACAACATAATATACACAACATAATATGCACAAACAACATAATATACACAAACAACATAATATACACAAACAACAACATAATATACAGAAACAACATAATTGTCACGTTCGTCATACGAATCGCACCAAGGTGCAGCGTTGTATGCGTACATTGTATTTTATTAAAAGAATGAACACTGAACAAACTCACCAAAATAACCAAACGAACCGTGAAGCTATACAAATGAGTGCTAACAGGCAACTACACATAGACAAGAACCCACGAACACCAAAGGGAAAATGGCTACCTAAATATGATCCCCAATCAGAGACAACGATAAACAGCTGCCTCAGATTGGGAACCATATCAGGCCACCATAGACATACAAATCACCTAGACCTGCAAAAACCCTAGACATACAAAAAACCCTAGACAATACAAAAACTAACGTACCCACCCTAGTCACACCCTGACCTAACCAAATTATAAAGAAAACAGAGATATATCAGGTCAGGGCGTGACAATAATATAAACAACATAATGTAAACAACATAATATAAACAACATAATATACAGAAACAACATAATATAAACAACATAATATACAGAAACAACATAATATACAGAAACAACATAATATAAACAACATAATATACAGAAACAACATAATGTAAACAACATAATATACAGAAACAACATAATATAAACAACATAATATACAGAAACAACATAATATACAGAAACAAAATAATATAAACAACATAATATAAACAACATAATATACAGAAACAACAAAATATAAACAACATAATATACAGAAACAACATAATATACAGAAACAACATAATATACAGAAACAACATAATATACAGAAACAACAAAATATAAACAACATAATATACAGAAACAACATAATATCAACAACATGAGAATCATTTCCAAAGGAAGTGCAAATAGAATCCCCCCCATCACATTCCTGTAGACATTGATTCAGTGTGAAATCCACACCATTCGTTGTTCAATATCCACATGGATGCACTTTGTCTATTAGAGTGGCTCTGTAGCCTTCTCCTGATGGTGTGTGTGTGTGTGTGTGTGTGTGTGTGTGTGTGTGTGTGTGTGTGTGTGTGTGTGTGTGTGTGTGTGTGTGTGTGTGTGTGTGCGTGCGTGCGTGCGTGCGTGCGTGCGTGCGTGCGTGCGTGCGTGCGTGCGTGCGTGCGTGCGTGCGTGCGTGCGTGCGTAGCCTACTACTGCCTGTTTAAGTGGGTTCTTGTGTGGTCCTCCTCTGTGTTCGAAGGCTGAAAACACATCTGTATCTCAGTGGTCACAGAACAACTAAAACTTCAACAATCATGTAAATGTTTTTTTAAACATTGAAAAAGTACTATAGGATCAATATACTGTAATAAAAAATAAACAAAATCTGATTTTGAGACTCGTCATTATCACACAACAGGACACATTTTGTTTGCCTGGAGTGGAGACATATTACAGCTGAGATACTGTTCTTAACCTGGAAATCAAAGAACATAAAAATGGACTGACTGAGGATGCTTGTTGTTGTTTAGTAAATGTACTTTAGTATCATAGCATTAAACGACCTATAAGTCAACGTCCATTCAATGTTCCGTTGAATACTGTTACTCTGCCATCCAGGATATGCGTTTTGTTTGTTTTGTTTACCTAATCTCAAAGTGTTTTCAGGAAGAATCTCTCCTATTACCCCTGGGCGATGAGTAAACAACATCCTATAGCAACATTAGCCGTATCTGTCCGGTACCGTGATAGGACTCGGCTGGGTTGGCCCATACAGACATGCATCCCGTTAACCAGCTGTACCTACAGATGTCAGAACTTAATTTGACCTCTTTCGTCACAGGAGGAAAATAATCCCGCAGCAAGAGGATTTGAGTATCTGAAGGCATATTTAGAATGGCCACCAGGGGGCAGCTGGAAGCAGTGTTTGTATACACTGCCTTATTGTCGGCTAGGTGCAGGCTACAGCACTTCTCCTGGGAATTCTGATGTGGATTGTAATAAATGGACATATTTGTAGAGGGCAGATGTATTTTTCATTAGGGGGAAAATCTATTTATTTTACATCAACTGTTTTCTTATATGTTGAAGGCAAGCAATAGACAGAATAAATTATTGGGTTCCTCAGTGCCCTTAGTGGGCCAGCGGTTACAGCCACTGACCCCGACAAACACGTGGTTACAGGGTTAGTTCCGCGTGGTTACAGGGTTAATTCCACGTGGTTACAGGGTTAATTCCGCGTGGTTACAGGGTTAGTTCCGCGTGGTTACAGGGTTAATTCCATGTGGTTACAGGGTTAATTCCGCATGGTTACAGGGTTAGTTCCGCGTGGTTACAGGGTTAGTTCCGCGTGGTTACAGGGTTAGTTCCGCGTGGTTACAGGGTTAGTTCCGCGTGGTTACAGGGTTAATTCCGCGTGGTTACAGGGTTAATTCCGCGTGGTTACAGGGTTAATTCTCCATATTTACAGGGTTAATTCTGAGCGGTTACAGGGTTAATTCTACGTGGTTACAGGGTTAATTCCGCGTGGTTACAGGGTTAATTCCACGTGGTTACAGGGTTAATTCCACGTGGTTACAGGGTTAATTCCGCGTGGTTACAGGGTTAATTCCGCGTGGTTACAGGGTTAATTCCGCGTGGTTACAGGGTTAATTCCACGTGGTTACAGGGTTAATTCCACGTGGTTACAGGGTTAATTCCGCGTGGTTACAGGGTTAATTCCGCGTGGTTACAGGTTTAATTCCATGTCCCACCCTCCATACGGAGCCTCCAGACAGCATTATGTCCCACCCTCCATATGGAGCCTCCAGACAGCGTTGTGTCCCACCCTCCATATGGAGCCTCCAGACAGCGTTATGTCCCACCCTCCATATGGAGCCTCCAGACAGCATTATGTCCCGCCCTCCATATGGAGCCTCCAGACAGCGTTATGTCCCACCCTCCATACGGAGCCTCTAGACAGCGTTATGTTCCACCCTCTATATGGAGCCTCCAGACAGCATTGCCGGATCAAGCATAAATCAGCTATTAGTCCTGCTTGCAACCAAAGTATTTTAAGATATGTTTGCCCTCTGGTTGGTACTGTAATCGGAACATCTTAGTCCTTTTAGAACAGACTAAAGGTTATTTATCTATTTGACAAGCATTCTGTACAATAAAAATAAAGTATTTTATAGTTTACCACGGCCAATCTACTGTGGCAATTTACCCGACACTTTGTATGAATGGAATCTAATGTGGGTGTAGCCTATTGTTATTATTTTATTGGTTTCCTATTTATCTTATCCAAACGTGTCTGGTATGGTCATTTCATATCAAGATCAGGGGGTAAAATAACCCTGATCTGTCCATATTTGAAATGTCTAATTAAATCAAGTCAATCTGGGAGGGGATTGAGTTATTTGAGCCAGAAGGATGTGGGCCAGAATCAAACCCCTCGCCAACACAGGCAGTACTTCCGTTGTAAAGCGGGAGGTCTCGGGAACACGTAGCGTAGCAGTAGAACAAATATCACCATATCGGAATATAACTTATCAAATAAATCATTGTAGGCTAGAACAGAACACACATATGAAAATATATATATAGGCCTCCTGCTGCCTATGTGATAACATGAAGCACATATTCTGATTATCTTCACAGCACAGAACAAGTGTGTAAAGGAAGGAAGAAGAAAAAACGTCCTAGTTTAGTTTTCAAAACCTCTCCGTCATGTCAAGTCCATTTAAACTCCTGAGTCAACTTCTATCTCAAAGCCATGAGCGGGCATGTGGCTGTGACGTTTAGCATCCTTCTAAGGCTGTTCTGAAGAATCTGGCTGTCGTGTCTATTTTTTTCTTCAGTTTTAGTGTTAACCCGGGTGTCCTCTTTAGCCTTGTCTACAAGGCTTGCTGCCACCAAATACGTCTTAGTTCAGGCATGTTCGAAAACCTTTTTTTTTCTGAGGGCTCTTTTGTTTTTTGTATGTTACTGTTTATTTCACCCACTCTTCTGCTAGTTTAATCGCTCCAGTCGTTTCTAGACCCAAGCTCCCTACCTTTTTGCATGTTGTAAACTCAATTTTGAATTCTGCATGACAAGCCAGGGGTTATATGTTTGCTTGTTGTTGAACTGCAAATTACACCTGCTCCGAGCATTTCGTGCCGGCTCCCCGCCTCCCTCTCCCGCTGAGTCTGACTGGCTAGTGTTGATAAAACGTTTACTGGAGACAGGAGACCAAGTGGAGACATAGGACGAGGTGGATAATTTTATAATAAGGCCGTTTTATTAAAGTGTAAAGATATCAGGCAAAAACGTGCACGGCCCCTTTCTGTCAGATTCTTATGAAATCGTCGGAGAAGAGGCCCCTCTAAGCAGTACATACAGATTATATAGGCAACAAGCAAAGTAGGTTGATCTTGTCGTCTGGCCTTCCGATTGGTCGATCTGGGTCGTGGGTAGTCCTGTTCGGCCTGATGTCGACGTTCCATTGGTTCTTCCCACAGTCCTTTGTCCTAGTCACATCCAAAGGCATCCTGCATGTGCGTTTGTTTTCACAGGCCCTATTCATGGGGGAGGGGATGTGTGTGTGGGTCTGACAAAGTAGAGGGGATGGGTGCATGTTGTGCCAAGAATAGCTTATGTTGAGAAGTGGTTAAAACAAGTTACCAGTATTTTATACAATTTCTTACACTAGTAAGCCTACTAGCTAGTGGAGGTGGTGATGCTGAACTGGAGGGATTAGCATCGCTGCTAGCTAGTGGAGGGATTAGCATCGCTGCTAGCTAGTGGAGGGATTAGCAACGCTGCTAGCTAGTGGAGGGATTAGCATCGCTGCTAGCTAGTGGAGGGATTAGCATCGCTGCTAGCTAGTGGAGGGATTAGCATCGCTGCTAGCTAGTGGAGGGATTAGCATCGCTGCTAGCTAGTGGAGGGATTAGCATCGCTGCTAGCTAGTGGAGGGATTAGAATCACTGTTAGCTAGTGGAGGGATTAGCAACGGATTAGCAACGCTGCTAGCTAGTGGAGGGATTAGCAACGCTGCTAGCTAGTGGAGGGATTAGCAACGTTGCTAGCTAGTGGAGGGATTAGCATCACTGTTAGCTAGTGGAGGGATTAGCAACGCTGCTAGCTAGTGGAGGGATTAGCAACGTTGCTAGCTAGTGGAGGAATTAGCATCGCTGCTAGCTAGTGGAGGGATTAGCATCGCTGCTAGCTAGTGGAGGAATTAGCATCGCTGCTAGCTAGTGGAGGGATTAGCATCGCTGCTAGCTAGTGGAGGGATTAGCAACGCTGCTAGCTAGTGGAGGAATTAGCAGCGCTGCTAGCTAGTGGAGGGATTAGCATCGCTGCTAGCTAGTGGGGGGATTAGCAACGCTGCTAGCTAGTGGAGGGATTAGCAGCGCTGCTAGCTAAGGCATCGCGATCAGGAACAGTTTGCCCCTCACTCCTCTCCTCCGGCACTGACAGTTCTCTGGCCCGTTCTTGGTTCGATTCCATCTTTCTCTGGATTTTGGGATTTGAAAAATTTAATCAAACTCCATGGCCTTATCCATTTTTTATTTGACTTTCCCACGTTTTAAATTCAGCAAGGAGATGACTAGTCTAGGCTACGTAATGTGATTAAGTATGGACCTCTTCACTAGCTGACCACCACTACCAAGAGCTATGTCAAGATTAGTTACTTACCCCACTGGCTCTCCCCATAACAACTGAAATCAGTGTGGCAGGATAGAATGATTAAACAGAAGGATCACCGTGCTTTTACACTGTGGTCTTTCTGGGGGGGGCGGGAGAAATAACGAGGAGGCAAGTGGATTTAATACTGATCGCTTTTATTAGAATGTCTACAGTGTGAACAGTGAAACAATTAATAAATCATGTCGCGAGTGGTACACGTTGTCCTCAGAACAGCCTCAATTTGTTGTGGCATGGACTCTACAAGGTGTCCAAAGCGTTCCATAGGGATGCTGGCCAATGTTGACTCTAATGCTTTCCACAGTTGTGTCAAGTTGACTGGATGTCCTTTGGGTGGTGGACCATTCTGGATACACACTGGAAACTGTTGAGCGTGAAAAATCCAGCAGCGCTGCAGTTCTTAACACAAACCTTGCCTGGCACCTACTATCATACCCCGTTCACCATCTGAATGGCATCACATACACAATCCATGTCTCAGAAGGCTTAAAAATCCTTCTTTAACCTGTCTCCATCCCTTCGTCTTTTACCTGTATTCACCTGGCTAGTCTATGTCATGGAAAGAGCATCATGTTTTGTCCACTCTGAATTTAGTAGTCCTAATCGCTAGCCCTCCACTGAACTCAATTTTGACCATAGAATACACTTGACACTTGTATGTCATAGCGTGGTGGAGACCATTATCTATCTTGTGTTATTAAGCTATATATAACACTTGTATGTCATAGCCTAGTGGAGACCAATATCTATCGTGTTATTAAGCTGTATATAACACTTGTATGTTGTAGTCTAGTGGAGACCATTATCTATCGTGTTATTAAGCTGTATATAACACTGGTTGTTGATGTGTATGGCTGCATTTCAGATACACTTTTGTACATTTGAATATTGCAGTATTTGAACCTAGGCCTGTAGCGTTTTGAGCGAGCGAGAGAGAGAATTATTTTGACAGCAAGCCCTGATCCCAATGACTCGACTACCCTCGCATGGAGAGAAAGACAACTGCTCTTTTTCATGGACTCACGAGGCTCAGTTGAATTTCCTGATGCACCAGGAAAATTCCCCGCAACAAAAGAGTGATCAAGTTAAGATCCAACATCTGTATGGGACTGGGCAGCTGTATGGGCCAATATATGGTCATTGGGTAAACCCATAAAGACATACATTATTTAAGAATCTTGGTCATCGTAGGAAGTACTCACACAGGGTAATGCACAGGGCAATAACGTTAAAGCTTTTAAAACACTGAGATGAGATGCCTGAGGATAAGAGCACTTCACCCCTCTGACCAACACCCTAACAGTTTCTAACCTTGACAACATTACTGAACTTGTTTTACAACCAATTTTACAACCTGTGTCAAAATGGTAGGAGAGGTGGAGACCTGCAAACTGTGGAGAAAGGAGTGGTGAAATCCAACATGGTAGGAGAGGTGGAGACCTGCACACTGTGGAGAAAGGAGTGGTGAAATCCAACATGGTAGGAGAGGTGGAGACCTGCACACTGGAGAAAGGAGTGGTGAAATCCAACATGGTAGGAGAGGTGGAGACCTGCACACTGTGGAGAAAGGAGTGGTGAAATCCAACATGGTAGGAGAGGTGGAGACCTGCACACTGTGGAGAAAGGAGTGGTGAAATCCAACATGGTAGGAGAGGTGGAGACCTGCACACTGTGGAGAAAGGAGTGGTGAAATCCAACATGGTAGGAGAGGTGGAGACCTGCACACTGTGGAGAAAGGAGTGGTTAAATCCAACATGGTAGGAGAGATGGAGACCTGCACACTGTGGAGAAAGGAGTGGTTAAATCCAACATGGTAGGAGAGATGGAGACCTGCACACTGTGGAGAAAGGAGTGGTTAAATCCAACATGGTAGGAGAGGACTTACAGCCGGTCATCTCACTGAGACTCTGAGCAAGGAGTTACAGTCAGTTATCTCACTGAGACTCTTAGCAAGGAGTTACAGCCAGTGATCTCACTGAGACTCTGAGCAAGGAGTTACAGCCAGTGATCTCACTGAGACTCTGAGCAAGGAGTTACAGCCAGTGATCTCACTGAGACTCTGAGCAAGGAGTTACAGCCAGTGATCTCACTGAGACTCTGAGCAAGGAGTTACAGCCAGTGAGCTCACTGAGACTCTGAGCAAGGAGTTACAGCCAGTGATCTCACTGTGACTCTGAGCAAGGAGTTACAGCCAGTGATCTCACTGAGACTCTGAGCAAGGAGTTACAGCCAGTGATCTCACTGAGACTCTGAGCAAGGAGTAACAGCCAGAGATCTCACTGAGACTCTGAGCAAGGAGTAACAGTCAGTGTCAGAATGGGTCATTAACAATACACTGGTCTTAAATACATCTTCAACCTAAATAATTTTATTTGGTTTAAAGCGTTCTCTTAGACCTAAACCTCAGCTGGAGTTGTGCATAAAGGGTGTGACCATTGAACAAGTTGAAGAAACTGAACTCCTAGGAGTAACATTGGATAGTCAGTTATCAAGGTCAAGTCCTATTAACAAAGTTGTTGTGAAGATGGGGGAGAGGTATGTCCGTTATTAAAAGATGTTCTGCGTTTTTGACACAAAGATCAACAGTACTAGTTGTTAGGTCTCTAGTCTTGTCCCATATTGATTAAATCTAATTTATTTATATAGCCCTTCTTACATCAGCTGATATCTGAAAGTGCTGTACAGAAACCCAGCCTAAAACCCCAAACTGCAAGCAATGCAGGTGTAGAAGCACGGTGGCTAGGAAAAACTCCCTAGAAAGGCCAAAACCTAGGAAGAAACCTAGAGAGGAACGAGGCTACGAGGGATGGCCAGTCCTCTTCTGGCTGTGCCGGGTGGAGATTATAACAGAACATGGCCAAGATGTTCAAATGTTCATAAATGACCAGCATGGTCAAATAATAATAATCACAGTAGTTGTCGAGGGTGCAGCAAGTCAGCACCTCAGGAGTAAATGTCAGATGGCTTTTCATAGCCGATCATTAAGAGTATCTCTACCGCTCCTGCTGTCTCTAGAGAGATTACAGTGGTCGATACATGCCGTTTCTATAATATAAACTGACTGTGGTCGATACATGCCGTTTCTATAATATAAACTGACTGTGGTCGATACATGCCGTTTCTATAATATAAACTGACTGTGGTCGATACATGCCGTTTCTATAATATAAACTGACTGTGGTCGATACATGCCGTTTCTATAATATAAACTGACTGTGGTCGATACATGCCGTTTCTATAATATAAACTGACAGTGGTCGATACATGCCGTTTCTATAATATAAACTGACAGTGGTCGATACATGCCGTTTCTATAATATAAACTGACTGTGGTCGAAACATGACGTTTCTATAATATAAACTGACTGTGGTCGATACATGCCGTTTCTATAATATAAACTGACTGTCGTCGATACATGCCGTTTCTATAATATAAACTGACTGTGGTCGATACATGCCGTTTCTATAATATAAACTGACTGGGGTCGATACATGCCGTTTCTATAATATAAACTGACTGTGGTCGATACATGCCGTTTCTATAATATAAACTGACTGGGGTCGATACATGCCGTTTCTATAATATAAACCGACTGGGGTCGATACATGCCGTTTCTATAATATAAACTGACAGTGGTCGATACATGCCGTTTCTATAATATAAACCGACTGTGGTCGATACATGCCGTTTCTATAATATAAACTGACAGTGGTCGATACATGCCGTTTCTATAATATAAACTGACTGTGGTCGATACATGCCGTTTCTATAATATAAACTGACAGTGGTCGATACATTCCGTTTCTATAATATAAACTGACAGTGGTCGATACATGCCGTTTCTATAATATAAACTGACAGTGGTCGATACATGCCGTTTCTATAATATAAACTGACAGTGGTCGATACATGCCGTTTCTATAATATAAACTGACAGTGGTCGATACATGCCGTTTCTATAGTATAAACTGACTGTGGTCGATACATGCCGTTTCTATAATATAAACGGACAGTGGTCGATACATGCCGTTTCTATAATATAAACTGACAGTGGTCGATACATGCCGTTTCTATAATATAAACTGACTGTGGTCGATACATGCCGTTTCTATAATATAAACTGACTGTGGTCGATACATGCCGTTTCTATAATATAAACTGACAGTGGTCGATACATGCCGTTTCTATAATATAAACTGTGGTCGATACATGCCGTTTCTATAATATAAACTGACAGTGGTCGATACATGCCGTTTCTATAATATAAACTGACTGTGGTCGATACATGCCGTTTCTATTATAGAAACTGACTGTGGTCGATACATGCCGTTTCTATAATATAAACTGACTGGGGTCCACATTCCGTTTCTATAATATAAACTGACTGGGGTCGATACATGCCGTTTCTATAATATAAACTGACTGTCGTCGATACATGCCGTTTCTATAATATAAACTGACTGTGGTCGATACATGCCGTTTCTTTAATATAAACTGACAGTGGTCGATACATGCCGTTTCTATAATATAAACTGACAGTGGTCGATATATGCCGTTTCTATAATATAAACTGACTGTCGTCGATACATGCCGTTTCTATAATATAAACTGACAGTGGTCGATACATGCCGTTTCTATAATATAAACTGACTGTGGTCGATACATGCCGTTTCTATAATATAAACTGACTGTGGTCGATACATGCCGTTTCTATAATATAAACTGACTGTCGTCGATACATGCCGTTTCTATAATATAAACTGACTGTCGTCGATACATGCCGTTTCTATAATATAAACTGACTGTGGTCGATACATGCCGTTTCTATAATATAAACTGACTGGGGTCGATACATGCCGTTTCTATAATATAAACTGACTGTGGTCGATACATGCCGTTTCTATAATATAAACTGACTGGGGTCGATACATGCCGTTTCTATAATATAAACCGACTGGGGTCGATACATGCCGTTTCTATAATATAAACTGACAGTGGTCGATACATGCCGTTTCTATAATATAAACCGACTGTGGTCGAAACATGCCGTTTCTATAATATAAACTGACAGTGGTCGATACATGCCGTTTCTATAATATAAACTGACTGTGGTCGATACATGCCGTTTCTATAATATAAACTGACAGTGGTCGATACATTCCGTTTCTATAATATAAACTGACAGTGGTCGATACATGCCGTTTCTATAATATAAACTGACAGTGGTCGATACATGCCGTTTCTATAATATAAACTGACAGTGGTCGATACATGCCGTTTCTATAATATAAACTGACAGTGGTCGATACATGCCGTTTCTATAGTATAAACTGACTGTGGTCGATACATGCCGTTTCTATAATATAAACGGACAGTGGTCGATACATGCCGTTTCTATAATATAAACTGACAGTGGTCGATACATGCCGTTTCTATAATATAAACTGACTGTGGTCGATACATGCCGTTTCTATAATATAAACTGACTGTGGTCGATACATGCCGTTTCTATAATATAAACTGACAGTGGTCGATACATGCCGTTTCTATAATATAAACTGTGGTCGATACATGCCGTTTCTATAATATAAACTGACAGTGGTCGATACATGCCGTTTCTATAATATAAACTGACTGTGGTCGATACATGCCGTTTCTATTATAGAAACTGACTGTGGTCGATACATGCCGTTTCTATAATATAAACTGACTGGGGTCCACATTCCGTTTCTATAATATAAACTGACTGGGGTCGATACATGCCGTTTCTATAATATAAACTGACTGTCGTCGATACATGCCGTTTCTATAATATAAACTGACTGTGGTCGATACATGCCGTTTCTTTAATATAAACTGACAGTGGTCGATACATGCCGTTTCTATAATATAAACTGACAGTGGTCGATATATGCCGTTTCTATAATATAAACTGACTGTCGTCGATACATGCCGTTTCTATAATATAAACTGACAGTGGTCGATACATGCCGTTTCTATAATATAAACTGACTGTGGTCGATACATGCCGTTTCTATAATATAAACTGACTGTCGTCGATACATGCCGTTTCTATAATATAAACTGACTGTGGTCGATACATGCCATTTCTATAATATAAACTGACTGTGGTCGATACATGCCGTTTCTATAATATAAACTGACAGTGGTCGATACATGCCGTTTCTATAATATAAACTGACTGTGGTCGATACATGCCGTTTCTATAATATAAACTGACTGTGGTCGATACATGCCGTTTCTATAATATAAACTGACTGTGGTCGATACATGCCGTTTCTAGAGTATAAACTGACAGTGGTCGATACATGCCGTTTCTTTAATATAAACTGACAGTGGTCGATACATGCCGTTTCTATAATATAAACTGACAGTGGTCGATACATGCCGTTTCTATAATATAAACTGACAGTGGTCGATACATGCCGTTTCTATAATATAAACTGACAGTGGTCGATACATGCCGTTTCTTTAATATAAACTGACTGGGGTCGATACATGCCGTTTCTATAATATAAACTGACAGTGGTCTAACATGCCGTTTCTATAATATAAACTGACAGTGGTCGATACATGCCGTTTCTATAATATAAACTGACTGGGGTCGATACATGCCGTTTCTATAATATAAACTGACAGTGGTCGATACAGGGAGTTTCTTTACTATCAGTCAACTGAAATAAATTCATTAGGCCCTAATCTATGGATTTCACATGACTGGAAATGCAGATGTGAATCTGTTGGTCACAGATAGTTTTTTATAAAGGTAGTGGTGTGGATCAGAAAACCAGTCAGTATCTGGTGTGACCACCATTTGCCTCACGCAGCTCGACACATCTCCCTCGCATAGAGTTGATCAGGCTGTTGATTGTGGCCTGTGGAATGTTGTCCCACTCCTCTTCAATGGCTGTGCGAAGTTGCTGGATATTGGCGGGAATTGGAACACGCTGTCGTCCTGGGTTGGCGTGGTTACACGTGGTCTGCAGTTGTGAGGCAGGTTGGACGTACCTCCAAATTCTATAAAACAAAGTTGGGGGCAGCTTATGGTAGAACAATGTACATTAAATTCTCTTTCAACAACTCTAGTGGACATTCCTGCAGTCAGCATGCCAATTGAACTCTCCCTCAAAACTTGACACATCTGTGGCATTGTGTTGTGTGACAAAACTGCACATTTTAGAGTGGCCTTTTATTGCCCCCAGCACAAGGTGCACCTGTGTAATGATGCTGCTGTTTAATCAGCTTGTTGATACACCACACCTGTCAGGTAGATGGATTATCTTGACAAAGGAGAAATGCTCACTAACAGGGATGGAAACAAATTTGTGCACAACATTTGAGAGAAATAAGCTTTTTGTGCGTATGGAGCATTTCTGGGATCTTTTATTTCAGCTCATGAAACATGGGACCAACACTTTACATGTTGCGTTTATATTTTTGTTTCAGTGTAGATCAATTGTGATTTAGCTAAAGGGTCCAGTATTACATCTGGAGGCGAGATATGTCGACGAGGGTAAAAAAAACACAAGATATTTTTCTGCTCTTACAAAAATAAAGACCATATTTTTCTGCTCTTACAAAAGTAAGAGACCATCTCTTTCTGCCTTAAATATTTACAAGACCTTTGTGTAAACTGTGTGTATTCTTTTTCTGAAAATCTGTATGAATCTAGTTTTAATGGGATTGAATGTGGACATATTATGAAACATGTCCATATCCATGATCCATGATTAGAGACGCTCCATGATCCATCCATCCATGGTCTTTCTATTCTATAGTAGAGATTTAGAGACGCTCTTTAAATCTATGAGGAAGGACAAAGCACCTGGGGACAAGATGGTCTTTCTATTCTATAGTAGAGATTTAGAGACGCTCTTTAAATCTATGAGGAAGGACAAAGCACCTGGGGACAAGATGGTCTTTTTGTGGAATTGCATTTAAAAATGTTGGGAACATTTAGAGGGACCAGTATTCAACATGTTCCAAGAAGGTCTAGTTTACAGTGAGATGATTACTACCATGGAGCAAGAGGTTATTACCTTTAACACCAACACCTGATAAAGATCCCCTTTTCATAGGTCATTGGAGACGGATTATATTAAGTACAGATTATAAATGGATAACTTTAGCATATGCTAATAGACTTTTAAAATGGATCTAAACCACCTTACTAATGAAACGCAAACTGGTTTCATGAAAGGTCGCTACATCAGCGGTTCGTTTTAGACTTGATTGATTACGCTGATTACGTTGACTCAGATGGATATAATTTTACCATCAGCTGTTTAGTTGCATTATTTTATTCCTCTACTTTTGTAAAAACATTTAATACAATAGAACACAAGTTCCTGTTACATTGTTGTACACTTTTTTGTTAAAAAGGTCCAAATATATCTCAATTAGCAGCTCTGTTTATTAAAGGATCAAGTTGCTATTACACTTAATATTATCAAATCATTCTCTTCTGCTTCTGGTCTGGAATTTAATTGAGAAATATTGTCCATACGTAACTCAAATTACCAATCTGTTGAGAATATTCCAGTGAAAGATCATTCGAAATATTGTCCATACGTAACTCAAATTACCAATCTGTTGAGAATATTCCGGTGAAAGATCATGTGAAATATTGTCCATACGTAACTCAAATTACCAATCTGTTGAGAATATTCCGGTGAAAGATAACGTGAAATATTTAGGGGTACCCATTGCGAAAAGCCATATTGTCCGTCAACATCTCAATTTTTCTCAGAGATTAAAGAAAACTAAATCCCTCTTTAATAACCGGCTCCAACGTGACCTCTCTAGTATTGGACGGGGTTTACTGTCTAAAGCAGAGGGTCTGTCACGTTTTTGTCTGCCATGCTCTATCCCTATCTGTAGCTGATCAAACCAGCCAGGATATCAACAACACTTCCCTCGACTTTATATGGACAAATAAACAACACAAACTTAAGAAGTCTGTAATATCAAACCAAAAGAGCTGATGGTGGGATAGAAGTACTAGACTTCATTGATATCAAAAATACCTTTCAAATAAACTGGATAAAAATATGTATTGCTTAGCTCTGAATTCATAACGATACTTCATTCCTTGTCATATTTTTTGTTGTTGTAAATTCGGGTTTCCAAGTGTAACTTTTCTTTAGCAAAATTACCCATCAATTTGTCCAGATTTCACAAACAAGCCTTTTTTCAGACTAGAAACTCTACAACTCCACAAAATGGCCACAACTTCTCCCCGACGCAAAACACTTCTGTGGAACAACAAAGATAGTGTTGTTTAAAACAAGTCTTTCTTGCCGTGCTTCTACACCTGCATTGCTTGCTGTTTGGGGTTTTAGGCTGGGTTTCTGTACAGCACTTTGAGACATCAGCTGATGTAAGAAGGGCTTTATAAATACATTTGATTTGATTTATTCATCCCTAAGTGGTTTGAAATAAATATTATATTTGTGATTGTATTTATTTAATAAAGAAGGGAATATACTCTCTCTTATAGGAAGGTCTTAGAAACATATAACTTACCAAATACATAATAAATAATTTAATTCTTTATGCAAAGTAATACCTTCATAAATGACTAAATTAATGTAATCTCATTCGTGTTTTGGAGAATATGTCAAGATAGATATACAATGTATGTTAGAAGGCTGCCCCCTGCTGGATAACACATGTAATAACACATTCTTCAGGGAACTTTTTCAGTCCAAGAACAAGATCCCCTCCTAGAGGGAAATTCTTCTGGAACGCACATATTACTGAAATCGAATGGAAGAAAGCTTGGTTTTGCTCCCTCTTAAATTTTGTATATCAAATAAAGTAAAATAGATTAACTTTAACATATTGCACAAAATATACCCTTGTAACAACTTGGACATCGGCCTTTCTGTGATAAAGAAGGGGAAACTGTTATACACATGTTTTATGAGTGTGACTCTGTGATGTTATTTTGGAGCGAGTTCAATATTTACATTTTTTTTATTTAATGAATTACATTTTTAATTTCATGAATAAGACCCATGTATTCACAATGAATGATGTAATATGATATTTTTCAAATTAAAACAAAATCATTAATTTATTCATTCTCTCTGGGTAAATTTTACATACACAAAAACAAATATTTGAAATCTGTCACCAAATGTAATATATTTTTACTTGAAATCAAATATTTTATAAAATGTATTAATAACAAACAAAAATATATTCTTACAACTTTAATATGATTTTCTTTACTTTAATGTGATTTTCTTTACTTTAATGTGATTTTCTGTACTTTAATGTGATTTTCTTTACTTTAATGTGATTTTCTGTACTTTAATGTGATTTTCTTTACTTTAATGTGATTTTCTTTACTTTAATGTGATTTTCTGTACTTTAATACTTTAATGTGATTTTCTGTACTTTAATACTTTAATGTGATTTTCTTTACTTTAATGTGATTTTCTGTACTTTAATGTGATTTTCTTTACTTTAATGTGATTTTCTGTACTTTAATGTGATTTTCTTTACTTTAATGTGATTTTCTGTACTTTAATACTTTAATGTGATTTTCTTTACTTTAATGTGATTTTCTTTACTTTAATGTGATTTTATGTTTCTTAAGAGAAAACATATTTGTAGTGATGTCCTGTGTTTATTTGTTATTGTATTGTAATTTATGACATTTTATTTAAAATTAAAAATATATATAAAAGTCACCTTGTCCTAGAGAGATTTACATGGTTATCAAAACGTCACGCCAGGGTAAGCCTAAACGAAACACAGCCCTTATTTTAAGTGTTTCTAAAATCCCAGATGGGAAAAATGATTGGAACCATTTCCCTGTTTGACAACTAGGTTTTATGGGGCTCTATGGGAGCATAATTAATCATCGTGGGCAGAACAAGTAAGGAAGTGCACAGGCGCAATAACTACATCTGCCCTTACACTCCGTCTAAACAATGCAAAATAGACTTTGGCAAACAAAACTTTCGAGTAGTAAGACATGTATAAAAGCAGCAGATACCATTAATAAGAAGGGGCTAGAAGCGTCTTATATGGTGAGCTACCGAGTGGCTAGGACAGGCAAGCCCCATACTATTGTGGAGGACTTAATTCTTCCTGCTGCAGCAGATATGGCTGGGACAATGCTGGGGGGAAAAGGCCCAAAAAACTATACAGACAATGCCTTCATCAAACAACACTGTTTCACGACACATCATTGACATGGCAGGAGATGTTTTGAAACAATTACTGCTTCGCATACAAGCCAGTGAATTATATGCGTTACAGCTGGATGAGTCAACAGACGTGGCGGGCCTGGCACAGCCCCTGGTATATGTCCGTTACGTTTATGGGGGGTCAATTAAGGAAGACATCCTCTTCTGCAAACCACCAGTAACCAGGACAACAGGAGAGGATATTTTTAAAGTACTGGACAGCTTTGTGACATCAAATGGACTTTGGTGGTCAAGATGTGTTGGTATCTGTACTGACTGCGCAAAAGCCATGACCTAGTGGAGTGGTAACGTGCGTGCAAGCAGTTGCTCCCGACGCCACTTGGGTACACTGCAGCATCCACCGAGAGGCTCTTGCTACCAAGGGAACGCCTGACAGCTTGAAAGACGTTTTGAACACTACAGTGAAAATGGTTAACTTTGTTAAAGCAAGGCCCCTGAACTCTCGTGTATTTTCTGCACTATGCAATGATACGGGCAGCAACCATGTAACGCTTTTACAACATACAGAAGTGCGCTGGTTATCAAGGGGCAAAGTATTGACCATTTATTTTAAATTGAGAGTCGAGTGGCCGTACTGAAGAGCTCTTTGACTTTCATCGTGGCACCGTCATAAGATTCCACCTTACCAACAAGTCAGTTTGTCAAATTTCTGCCCTGCTAGAGCTGCCCCGGTCAACTGTACGTGCTGTTGTTGTGAAGTGGAAACGTCTAGGAGCAACAACGGCTCGGCCGTGAAGTGGTAGGCCACACAAGCTTACAGAATGGGACCGCCGAGTGCTGAAGCGAGTAGCGTGTAAAAATTGTCTGTACTTGGTTGCAACACACACTACCGAGTTCCAAACTGCCTCTAGAAGCAACGTCAGCATAAGAACTGTTCGTCGCGAGCTTCATGAAATAGGTTTCCATGGCCAAGCAGCCGCACAAAATGCGCAAAGCCAAGCGTCGGCTGGAGTGGTGTAAAGCTCACCGCCATTGGACTCTGGAGTGATGAATCACACTTGGTCCTCCCCTTGCTCCTCTGAGGAGCCTCCTCTGCTGTCTATTATATGTAATAGGTGAAATACAGAAAACAACATTCCTTATGTAACGTGTTTAGTTGTTTTTCTTTGATAAGCCTCTCTCTCACATTGTGACCGTTGTCCTCTCCTCAGCTGTGGTGTGTGACGGCCTGGAGGCGTGTTGTGGTGTTTGATCAATTCCGCCCCTTGTCTCTCATTAACTTGTAAGTCGCTCTGGATAAGAGCGTCTGCTAAATGACTTAAATGTAAATGTAAAAATTAACCATATCATCTCAGCAGCAGGCTGGAGGGTGACTGAGGACGGGACAGAGCACTGGGTGGGGAGAAACTTCTGAGTACGTCTCCACACACAAACAAACCACAAAACACACAGGATACACACACACCTACCGTGTGACAATTCAGTCCGTTTCAAAATCCTATTTTCCCTAACTCTAAACCTAACCTTAACCCTAAAACTAAACTAACTCTAGCTCCTAAACATAATTCTAACACTAATTCTAACCTTTGACCTTGTCGGGACTAACAAAATGTCACCAGTTGACAGGGTTGGGGAGTAACAGATTACATGTAAGGGATTACAACAACAAACGGTAACTGTAACCCGTTACGTTACCAGCTAAAATATTATAATCAGATTACAGATACTTTTGAAAAACTAAATGATTACTTTAAAAATTCAGAAAGGATGTTTGCGGAAATAAATCTTTGACACTTCTCTGTTTTCTCAATGACATTCAAATCAGCTTTGAAAAAAGAGGCGCAAGTTTAAGTTTGTTCCACCTGAGAGAGTCAGACCACTACGATGACACATCAAATGATGACTACCAATCAGAGACCACTATAATGACACATCAAAAGATGACCACCAATCAGAGACCACTATGATAACACATCAAATGATGACCACCAATCAGAGAACACTATGATGACACATCAAATGATGACCACCAATCAGAGAACACTATGATGACACAAAGTGTTTGATGGATCAAAACATTTAAAAATAATAAAAACCCTTGAATGGCAGAGTTGTAAAGAAAAAGCCATTTCTCAGACTGGCCAATAAAAAGAAAAGATTAAGATGGGCAAAAGAACACAGACACTGGACAGAGGAACTCTGCCTAGAAGGCCAGCATCCCGGAGTCGCCTCTTCACTGTTGACCTTGAGACTGGTGTTTTGTGTGTACTATTTAATAAAGCTTCCAGTTGAGGACTTGTGAGGCATCTGTTTCTCAAATTTGACACTCTAATGTACTTGTCCTCTGCTCAGTTGTGCTCCAGGGCCTCCCACTCCTCTTTCTATTCTGGTTAGAGCCAGTTTGCGCTGTTCTGTGAAGGGAGTAGTACACAGCGTTGTACGAGATCTTCAGTTTCTTGGCAATTTCTCGCATGGAATAACCTTCATTTCAAGTCAAGAATAGACTGACGAGTTTCAGAAGAAAGGACTTTGTTTCTGACCATTTTGAGCCTGTAATCGAACCCACAAATGCTGATGCTCCAGATACTCAGCTAGTCTAAAGAAGGCCAGTTTTATTGCTTCTTTAAAATCACAACAACAGTTTTCAGCTGTGCTAATATAATTGCAAAAGGGTTTTCTAATGATCAATTAGTCTTTTAAAATGATAAACTTGGATTAGCTAACACAACGTCCCATTGGAACACAGGAGTGATGGTTGCTGATAACGGGCCTCTGTACGCCTATGTAGATATTCCATTAAAAATCTGCCATTTCCAGCTACAATAGTAATTTACAACATTAACAATGTCTACACTGATTTTCTGATCAATTTGATGTTATTTTAATGGACAAAAAAGTTTTCTTTCAAAAACAAGGATATGTCTAAGTGACCCCAAACTTTTGAACGGCAGTGTATATATACACATATATAGTGTGGCGCAGCGGTCTAAGGCACTGCATCTCAGTGCTAGAGGGGTCATTACAGACCCTGGTTCAATTCCAGGCTGTAGCGCAACCGTCTGTGATTGGTAGTCCCATAGGGCGTACCACAATTGGCCCAGCGTCGTCTGGGTTAGGGTTTGGCCGGGGTATCATTGTAAATAAGAATTTGTTTTTAACTGACTTGCCTAGTTTAAATAAAGGTTAAATAAAAAATATAGATGTGTGTATATATATATATATATAACCATTTATTCTTGAAGAATGTAACTTATAAATGCCTCATGAGTTTAGTTCTGTCAACATTCCATCAGAACATAAACTTGTTCTCCTCCAATGTTTGTAAACAGTGTAAATGTAAACAAACACTGTGTAGCCTCATAACATGGTTATAACTATAATGTTGATATCATGGATGGCCAGTCCTGTATAACCTCATAACATGGTTATAACTGTAATGTTGATATCATGGATGGTCAGTCCTGTATAGTCTCATAACATGGTTATAACTATAATGTTGATATCATGGATGGTCAGTCCTGTGTAGCCTCATAACATGGTTATAACTATAATGTTGATATCATGGATGGTCAGTCCTGTATAGCCTCATAACATGGTTATAACTATACTGTTGATATCATGGATGGTCAGTCCTGTATAGCCTCATAACATGGTTATAACTATAATGTTGATATCATGGATGGTCAGTCCTGTATAGCCTCATAACATGGTTATAACTATAATGTTGATATCATGGATGGTCAGTCCTGTATAGTCTCATAACATGGTTATAACTATAATGTTGATATCATGGATGGTCAGTCCTGTATAGCCTCATAACATGGTTATAACTATAATGTTGATATCATGGATGGTCAGTCCTGTGTAGCCTCATAACATGGTTATAACTATAATGTTGATATCATGGATGGTCAGTCCTGTATAGCCTCATAACATGGTTATAACTATAATGTTGATATCATGGATGGTCAGTCCTGTATAGTCTCATAACATGGTTATAACTATAATGTTGATATCATGGATGGTCAGTCCTGTATAGCCTCATAACATGGTTATAACTATAATGTTGATATCATGGATGGTCAGTCCTGTATAGCCTCATAACATGGTTATAACTATAATGTTGATATCATGGATGGTCAGTCCTGTATAGCCTCATAACATGGTTATAACTATAATGTTGATATCATGGATGGTCAGTCCTGTATAGCCTCATAACATGGTTATAACTAATGTTGATATCATGGATGGCCAGTCCTTGCATCCATATCTCTATCTATTAATCTGAGACTGGTTACATTTCTCCAGGCCCGTCCCTCAGCTTTTTACCAAAACAGAGGCAGGGCGACCATGTTGTTATTGTCTCATCTGTAGATTTGCCCTTTAAAACAGCTGCATATTATCACGATATAAAAGTGTCACCAACTAAAAAGGTAAACAATATATTCCTGTAGCAAATGCAGAATATGGTATTGATTTTTCACATGTAAATAGCCCTTTTCAGTAGTGCTCAAAGCATGCCATTCCATGAGCTAGAATCAATGAGCCCAATCAGTCCTCCATGACAACACAATCATAGACAACAGAGTAGGGCTGGCTAATAAGTCCTTAGTTTTGGGGTCATGCTCATGTAAAACTATTTGGCTAATCTATACTTCCATATTTCCACATCCTGTTCTAGAAGATCAAGGGGTTTAACATTTATTGGAATGACTGGAATTCTGATAGACTTCGGTTTTTAATGTAAAGATATAATTTAATCGTATTATTATGTAGTAGAAAGCGATGAGTTAGAAGAAGCATCACCAACCCATAAAGTACAATTTAACATCCATATATGGCCAGTTATGTCAACTTGAACATTGATTTATGAAATTATTGTTTGTCTTCTTCTAATGCCTCTTAAGGGGAAAGTAATCTAAAAGTAACTGAATGTAATCAAATTACATTAGACTACAATTTTGACCAGGTAACTAGTAATTGTAACGGATTACATTTAGAAGGTGCCCTGCCAGTTGGTCACATGTTTGTTTGTTTACTATTCTTGTGGGGACTTCTGCTCCAGTATAGTTAAACACACACACACACACACACACACACACACACACACACACACACACACACACACACACACACACACACACACACACACACACACACACACACACACACACACACACACACACACACACACACACAGACTTAGTACGGGCCTTTTTACAATAGAACAATTGTCTGTCATGAAATACGTCTTCTGATTCCTCAACCAACAACAGCTGACATAGAGAAGCTGTGACGACTGTATATCAATCTGGAAAGATGGTACTAAGAACAGTATTTTGGGTTTGCTTCACAGGGAGAATATGGTTGGGCGAAGATCGTGACCTGTGCTTATAAAAGGAAGGAAAGGGAACTGGTACAACCTGGCTATTAGGAAGACCGTTACCTATCGGAATCCCATTGTGACATAAGAGGAAGGAACGCTGACACTAGTAGCTTCTAGACCTGTCAATCAAAAGCCTTAGAGGCGTATCCCAGAACATATACTGTCTTCCTTAAATGAAGGAACCACGTCCTATATTTCTTACCAGGTCCATCTACAAGTCAATGATGTCCTTACGAAACAGTTGTGCCTGCCAGTTGACCTTAGCGTTGACCTGATGTTAATATTGAAGAATATGTCAAGAGATACTACTGTCCACTCAATTCAGTGTAAACATACAGTATGAATGCCCTGTGACAGCACTGAAACACTCTCAGGAGACTGTTACTGAACTACACCTCACACTCATTCTGCATTGGGCTGTTTGACTGCTGTTAGCAAATGTTATGTAAGAATAAACAATGATTTTTTTGCCTTTTCATTTGTTCAGCGAAATAAGAAATTGGTGAAGCAGGTTACTGTGCCTTTAAAGCTGTTCATTGGTCCTCTTAAGAAATTGTTAGGAATAATCTAGTTCCTTATGATCCTGAGCTCTTCATCGATTGGCTAGCTAGCTAATCTCAGAGCCCAGTCCTGAATGGTATTTCGAGGCTATATTATAATTAGGAATCGTTATTATGTGATGACATTGTGCTGTAAATGAAGGCTGTATTATTCATATGATTTTAACCCCAACGTGACAAGAATGTTGTTATAATCATAGCTATATAATTCACTGCTTTTTGCTGTCTGGCTTTTACAGGAAGTATTCAATAACACCTATTTCAGTAAATCTAGAGGAATCTCCAATCAAGAAAGACCCTCTTTAGAGACTCGTTGTCAGGAATTACAAATTAAATATGAAATTATATTATTGAATGAGCCTCGTGACTATTCCATGGGTCAAGGACAACAGAATCAACTACATCTACCCCTCCCCTCCCCTCCACCCTTCATCCAACTGCGAACGCGTGAATGGGGACCTATTACAAAACAGCGTCTTGCAGCTCAGCTGTCAACAGTCCACTCAACCTTATCTCCCTGAGCAAGCAGTCATCGGTCGCCGTTCAGATCTTTGAATTTAAAAAAAACAACATACCGTTATTTCTCTACAATTGTGCATCATGCGATGAGAACGTCACGAAGACATTGTGATATTTAGGTTTGAAAAGAAGAAGAAGAAGAGACGATGCCTGGTGAAACGCCGCCGCTCCACCAGCGCGCCTCTATTGCAGGCCATCTGAAAACCACAACAATAGAGATATGATGCCTGGCTTGAGCGTCGTATGCAGCGCCGTTATTGTCCTGTTCGGAGCGGTTTGCAGCGTGTTCATATTCTGTGAATATCTGATTTATTACGCCGCGATATTACAGTGTGGTTGGCCGGGGATCGACCATGGTGCGCCGGCGGCTGAGAAGAGCGCAGACGGGCAGCCAAATGCGGAGGTTCTCCGCGCTATGGTGCTTTCAGACACGCACCTCCTCGGCGCTGTCGGAGGGCACTGGTTCGACAAACTGCGAAGGTAATGGTGATCCTGATAAATAGATCTAACTATGCATTTTATTGTGAAAATAAATAATTGTATGTTTTGCATATACTTTGTGAGCGAGTTTCTGTTATGCAAGGGAATGCATGTGACGCGTGTACAGTGGTTCTTCCGTCCCCGACTCTTCTTATCAGCCAATATCCACGCTGTCTCCAAGGAGATGAGTCGTCAACCACCACAACAGAGCGGCTAATGCATGGTGCACTGAGCTGACAGTGTGTCGGTCTGTCTCTGTGCCACCCAGAGAATGGCAGATGGAACGGGCTTTCCAGACCGCCCTGGCACTGCTCCGACCCGAGGTCGTTTTTATTCTGGGAGACGTGTTCGATGAGGGGAAGTGGAGCTCTCCAAAGGTATGTGCCCATAAAAGCCCGTTAATACAGGGTACACTGCAGCGAATTATTGGCGTTGTCCAATTGAGATTCGAACCTGTAACTTAGTCTTGGCCATTATGCAAAGAGGACCAAACCTGTTGATGCGGAGTCGATGTTATTCTAGCGACAGTAGGCAAACACTGAACATGTCTATATAATAGTCCTATAGACTGACTGTATTTATTCCTCTTGTCCCCTACAGGTCTATGTAATAGTCCTATAGACCGACTGTATTTATTCCTCCTGTCCCCTACAGGTCTATATAATAGTCCTATAGACTGACTGTATTTATTCCTCTTGTTCCCTACAGGTCTATATAATAGTCCTATAGACTGACTGTATTTATTCCTCTTGTTCCCTACAGGTCTATGTAATAGTCCTATAGACTGACTGTATGTATTCCTCTTGTCCCCTACAGGTCTATATAATAGTCCTATAGACTGACTGTATTTATTCCTCTTGTCCCCTACAGGTCTATGTAATAGTCCTATAGACTGACTGTATTTATTCCTCTTGTCCCCTACAGGTCTATGTAATAGTCCTATAGACTGGCTGTATTTATTCCTCTTGTTCCCTACAGGTCTATGTAATAGTCCTATAGACTGACTGTATGTATTCCTCTTCCTATGTAATAGTCCACTTCCTCTTATTCCCTCCACAGAACTGGGAGGATGATGTCTGTCGTTTTCAGAAGATGTTCAGACACCCCAGAGACACAGAGCTGGTAGTTCTGGTTGGAAACCACGACATCGGCTTCCACTACGAGTAGGTTAACATCCATCAGCATGGAGCTGTAGACTCTATACCGTACATACCATATACTGCAGACTCTATACTGTACATACCGTACACTGCATACTCTATACTGTACATATCATATACTGCAGAATCTATACTGTACATACCGTACACTGCATACTCTATACTGTACATACCGTACACTGCAGACTATATACTGTACATACCGTATACTGCAGAATCTATACTGTATATATCATATACTGCAGAATCTATACTGTACATACCGTACACTGCATACTCTATACTGTACATACCGTACACTGCAGACTATATACTGTACATATCATATACTGCAGAATCTATACTGTACATATCATATACTGCAGACTCTATACTGTACATACCGTACACTGCATACTCTATACTGTACATACCGTACACTGCAGACTATATACTGTACATACCGTATACTGCAGAATCTATACTGTACATATCATATACTGCAGAATCTATACTGTACATATCATATACTGCAGAATCTATACTGTACAAACCGTATACTGCAGACTCTATACTGTACACTGCAGACTCTATACTGTACATACCGTACACTGCAAACTCTACATACCGTATACTGCAGACTATACTGTACATACTGTATACTGCAGACTCTACTGTACATACCGTATACTGCAGACTATACTGTACATACCGTATACTGCAGACTATACTGTACATACGTATACTGCAGACTATACTGTACATACCGTATACGGCAGACTATATACTGTACATACCGTATACTGCAGACTATACTGTACATACGTATACTGCAGACTATACTGTACATACCGTATACTGCAGACTATACTGTACATACCGTATACTGCAGACTATACTGTACATACCGTATACTGCAGACTATACTGTACATACCGTATACTGCAGACTCTATACTGTACACTGCAGACTCTATACTGTACATACCGTACACTGCAAACTCTACATACCGTATACTGCAGACTATACTGTACATACTGTATACTGCAGACTCTACTGTACATACCGTATACTGCAGACTATACTGTACATACGTATACTGCAGACTATACTGTACATACGTATACTGCAGACTATACTGTACATACCGTATACGGCAGACTATATACTGTACATACCGTATACTGCAGACTATACTGTACATACCGTATACTGCAGACTATACTGTACATACCGTATACTGCAGACTATACTGTACATACGTATACTGCAGACTATACTGTACATACCGTATACTGCAGACTATACTGTACATACCGTATACTGCAGACTCTATACTGTACACTGCAGACTCTATACTGTACATACCGTACACTGCAAACTCTGCATACCGTATACTGCAGACTATACTGTACATACTGTATACTGCAGACTCTACTGTACATACCGTATACTGCAGACTATACTGTACATACCGTATACTGCAGACTATACTGTACATACGTATACTGCAGACTATACTGTACATACCGTATACGGCAGACTATATACTGTACATACCGTATACTGCAGACTATACTGTACATACGTATACTGCAGACTATACTGTACATACCGTATACTGCAGACTATACTGTACATACCGTATACTGCAGACTATACTGTACATACCGTATACTGCAGACTCTATACTGTACATACCGTATACTGCAGACTATATAATGTACATACCGTATACTGCATACTCTATACTGTACATACCGTACACTGCAGACTCTACATACCGTATACTGCAGACTATACTGTACATACCGTATACTGCAGACTATACTGTACATACCGTATACTGCAGACTATACTGTACATACCGTATACTGCAGACTCTATACTGTACATACCGTATACTGCAGACTATACTGTACATACTGTATACTGCAGACTCTATACTGTACATACCGTATACTGCAGACTATACTGTACATACCGTATACTGCAGACTATACTGTACATACCGTATACTGCAGACTCTACTCTACATACTGTATACTGCAGACTATATACTCTACATACCGTATACTGCAGACTATATAATGTACATATCATATACTGCAGAATCTATACTGTACATATCATATACTGCAGAATCTATACTGCAGAATCTATACTGTACATACCGTATACTGTACATACCGTATACTGCAGACTATACTGTACATACCGTATACTGCAGACTCTACATACCGTATACTGCAGACTATATACTGTACATACCGTATACTGCAGACACTATACTGTAAATACCGTATACTGCAGAATCTATACTGCACATACCGTATACTGCAGACTCTATAATGTACACCGCAGACTCTATACTGTACATACCATATACTGCAGACTATACTGTACATACCGTATACTGCAGACTATACTGTACATACCGTATACTGCAGACTATACTCTGCATACCGTATACTGCAGACTCTATACTGTACATAACGTATACTGCAGACTATACTGTACATACCGTATACTGCAGACTCTATACTGTACATACCGTATACTGCAGACTATACTGTACATACCATATACTGCAGACTATACTGTACATACCGTATACTGCAGACTCTACTCTACATACTGTATACTGCAGACTATATACTCTACATACAGTATACTGCAGACTATATACTGTACATATCATATACTGCAGAATCTATACTGCACATATCATATACTGCAGAATCTATACTGTACATACCGTATACTGCAGACTCTACTTTACATACCGTATACTGCAGACTATACTGTACATACCGTATACTGCAGACTATACTGTACATACCGTATACTGCAGACTATACTGTACATACCGTATACTGCAGACTATACTGTACATACCGTATACTGCAGACTCTACATACCGTATACTGCAGACTATATACTGTACATACCGTATACTGCAGACACTATACTGTAAATACCGTATACTGCAGAATCTATACTGTACATACCGTATACTGCAGACTCCATACTGTACACTGCAGACTCTATAATGTACATACCGTATACTGCAGACTCTATACTGTACATACCGTACACTGCAAACTCTACATACCGTATACTGCAGACTATACTGTACATACTGTATACTGCAGACTATACTGTACATACCGTATACTGCAGACTCTACATACCGTACACTGCAAACTCTACATACCGTATACTGCAGACTATACTGTACATACTGTATACTGCAGACTATACTGTACATACCGTATACTGCAGACTCTATACTGTACATACCGTATACTGCAGACTATACTGTACATACCATATACTGCAGACTATACTGTACATACCGTATACTGCAGATTCTATACTGTACATACCATATACTGCAGACTCTACATACCATATACTGAAGACTCTATACTGTACATACCGTATACTGTAGACTCTATACTGTACATACCGTACACTGCAAACTCTACATACGTATACTGCAGACTATACTGTGCATACCGTATACTGCAGACTATATACTGTACATACCGTATACTGCTGACTCTACTATACATACCGTATACTGCAGACTATATACTGTACATACCGTATACTGCAGACTCTATACTGTACATACCGTACACTGCAGACTCTACTCTACATACCATACACTTCAGACTCTACTCTACATACGGTATACTGCAGACTATATACTGTACATACCGTATACTGCAGACTCTATACTGTAAATACTGTATACTGCAGACTATACTGTACATACCGTATACTGCAGACTATACTGTACATACCGTATACTGCAGACTATACTGTACTTACCGTATACTGCAGACTATACTGTACATACCGTATACTGCAGACTATACTGTACATACCGTATACTGCAGACTCTATACTGTACATACCGTATACTGCAGACTATATACTGTACATACCGTATACTGCAGACTATATACTGTACATACCGTATACTGCAGACTCTATACTGTACATACCGTACACTGCAGACTATACTGTACATACCGTATACTGCAGACTCTACTCTACATACTGTACACTGCAGACTCTACTCTACATACCGTACACTGCAGACTCTACTCTACATACGGTATACTGCAGACTCTACTCTACATACGGTATACTGCAGACTCTACATACGGTATACTGCAGACTCTACTCTACATACGGTATACTGCAGACTATATACTGTACATAGCGTATACTGCAGAATCTATACTGTAAATACCGTATACTGCAGAATCTATACTGTAAATACCGTATACTGCAGACACTATACTGTACATACCGTATACTGCATACTCTATACTGCACATACCGTATACTGCAGACTATACTGTACATACCGTATACTGCAGACTCTATACTGTACATACCGTATACTGCAGACTCTACTCTACATACCATACACTGTATCCCAGGTCCATTCTGTAAACCTGGCTTATGAATGTTGTTAAGTCAATGAGGCCTATTCAAATGGTATATTTTTACCTTCTACAGTAATTTACAGATTGCAGAATGACCAAAGCATACTGTGGAATAGTGAAACGATTCAACATGTACAGTATAGGACTAGTACTGTAGAGTATAGGACTAGTACTGTACAGTATAGGACTAGTACTGTACAGTATAGGACTAGTACTGTAGAGTATAGGACTAGTACTGTGCAGTATAGGACTAGTACTGTGCAGTATGGGACTAGTACTGTGCAGTATAGGACTAGTACTGTGCAGTATAGGACTAGTACTGTAGAGTATAGGACTAGTACTGTAGAGTATAGGACTAGTACTGGGCGGTATAGGACTAGTACTGTACGGTATAGGACTAGTACTGTACAGTATAGGACTAGTACTGTACGGTATAGGACTAGTACTGTGCGGTATAGGACTAGTACTGTACAGTATAGGACTAGTACTGTGCAGTATAGGACTAGTACTGTGCAGTATAGGACTAGTACTGTGCGGTATAGGACTAGTACTGTACGGTATAGGACTAGTACTGGGCGGTATAGGACTAGTACTGGGCAGTATAGGCCTGGTACTGTACGGTATAGGACTAGTACTGGGCGGTATAGGACTAGTACTGTGCGGTATAGGACTAGTACTGGGCGGTATAGGACTAGTACTGGGCGGTATAGGACTAGTACTGGGCGGTATAGGACTAGTACTGGGCGGTATAGGACTAGTACTGTGCGGTATAGGACTAGTACTGTACAGTATAGGACTAGTACTGTGCAGTATAGGACTAGTACTGTGCAGTATAGGACTAGTACTGTGCGGTATAGGACTAGTACTGTACGGTATAGGACTAGTACTGGGCGGTATAGGACTAGTACTGGGCAGTATAGGCCTGGTACTGTACGGTATAGGACTAGTACTGGGCGGTATAGGACTAGTACTGTGCAGTATAGGACTAGTACTGGGCGGTATAGGACTAGTACTGGGCGGTATAGGACTAGTACTGGGCGGTATAGGACTAGTACTGGGCGGTATAGGACTAGTACTGGGCGGCATAGGACTAGTACTGGGCAGCATAGGACTAGTACTGTGCAGCATATGACTAGTACTGTACAGTATATGACTAGTACTGTACAGTAGAGGACTAGTACTGTGCAGTATAGGACTAGTACTGTACAGTATAGGACTAGTACTGTACAGTATAGGACTAGTACTGTACAGTATAGGACTAGTACTGTACAGTATAGGACTAGTACTGTACAGTATAGGACTAGTACTGTGCAGTATAGGACTAGTACTGTGCAGTATAGGACTAGTACTGTGCAGTATAGGACTAGTACTGTGCAGTATAGGACTAGTACTGTGCAGTATAGGACTAGTACTGTACAGTATAGGACTAGTACTGTGCAGTATAGGACTAGTACTGTACAGTATAGGACTAGTACTGTGCAGTATAGGACTAGTACTGTACAGTAGAGGACTAGTACTGTACAGTAGAGGACTAGTACTGGGCGGTAGAGGACTAGTACTGTGCAGTAGAGGACTAGTACTGGGCGGTATAGGACTAGTACTGGGCGGTATAGGACTAGTACTGGGCGGTATAGGACTAGTACTGGGCGGTATAGGACTAGTACTGTGCAGTATAGGACTAGTACTGGGCAGTATAGGACTAGTACTGTACAGTATAGGACTAGTACTGTACAGTATAGGACTAGTACTGTACAGTATAGGACTAGTACTGTACAGTATAGGACTAGTACTGTACAGTAGAGGACTAGTACTGGGCAGTATAGGACTAGTACTGTGCAGTAGAGGACTAGTACTGGGCGGTATAGGACTAGTACTGGGCGGTATAGGACTAGTACTGTGCAGTATAGGACTAGTACTGTGCAGTATAGGACTAGTACTGTGCAGTATAGGACTAGTACTGTGCAGTATAGGACTAGTACTGTACAGTATAGGACTAGTACTGTACAGTATAGGACTAGTACTGTACAGTATAGGACTAGTACTGTGCAGTATAGGACTAGTACTGTGCAGTATAGGACTAGTACTGTGCAGTATAGGACTAGTACTGTGCAGTATAGGACTAGTACTGTGCAGTATAGGACTAGTACTGTGCAGTATAGGACTAGTACTGTGCAGTATATGACTAGTACTGTGCGGTATAGGACTAGTACTGTGCGGTATAGGACTAGTACTGTGCGGTATAGGACTAGTACTGGGCGGTATAGGACTAGTACTGTGCAGTATAGGACTAGTACTGTACAGTATAGGACTAGTACTGTACAGTATAGGACTAGTACTGTACAGTATAGGACTAGTACTGTACAGTATAGGACTAGTACTGTACAGTAGAGGACTAGTACTGTACAGTAGAGGACTAGTACTGGGCAGTAGAGGACTAGTACTGGGCAGTAGAGGACTAGTACTGGGCGGTATAGGACTAGTACTGGGCGGTATAGGACTAGTACTGTGCAGTATAGGACTAGTACTGTGCAGTATAGGACTAGTACTGTGCAGTATAGGACTAGTACTGTGCAGTATAGGACTAGTACTGTGCAGTATAGGACTAGTACTGTACAGTATAGGACTAGTACTGTACAGTATAGGACTAGTACTGTGCAGTATAGGACTAGTACTGTGCAGTATAGGACTAGTACTGTGCAGTATAGGACTAGTACTGTGCAGTATAGGACTAGTACTGTGCAGTATAGGACTAGTACTGTGCAGTATAGGACTAGTACTGTGCAGTATAGGACTAGTACTGTGCAGTATAGGACTAGTACTGTGCGGTATAGGACTAGTACTGTGCGGTATAGGACTAGTACTGGGCGGTATAGGACTAGTACTGGGCGGTATAGGACTAGTACTGGGCGGTATAGGACTAGTACTGTGCGGTATAGGACTAGTACTGGGCGGTATAGGACTAGTACTGTGCGGTATAGGACTAGTACTGTACAGTATAGGACTAGTACTGGGCAGTATAGGACTAGTACTGTGCAGTATAGGACAAGTACTGTGCAGTATAGGACTAGTACTGTGCAGTATAGGACTAGTACTGTGCAGTATAGGACTAGTACTGTGCAGTATAGGACTAGTACTGTGCGGTATAGGACTAGTACTGTGCGGTATAGGACTAGTACTGGGCGGTATAGGACTAGTACTGTGCAGTATAGGACTAGTACTGTGCAGCATAGGACTAGTACTGTGCAGTATAGGACTAGTACTGTGCAGTATAGGACTAGTACTGTGCAGTATAGGACTAGTACTGTAGAGTATAGGACTAGTACTGTACAGTATAGGACTAGTACTGTGCAGTATAGGACTAGTACTGTGCAGTATAGGACTAGTACTGTGCAGTATAGGACTAGTACTGTACAGTATAGGACTAGTACTGTACAGTATAGGACTAGTACTGTACAGTATAGGACTAGTACTGTGCAGTCGCCTCTGTTCTTGAACATCGATGATACATGATGTATTGTATGAAAACAGTTTAACCTTCAAAAGAAGCCAATGAAAAGTCTCACAGAATAATGATGTGAAACGGCTTGTCTGGACTTCCCTCTGGCTTGGTGCCATCTCTCCTCCTCCTGAAGAATGGACTGGTTCAAGTTACAGCGCTTTGAGAAAGCCTTCAACACCACCTCCACCAGAATGGTCACCAAGAAAGGAGTGAAGTAAGTCTCCCTACTGTATAAACCCTGAGGTGTTGTCTCTCTACTGTATAAACCCTGAGGTGTTGTCTCTCTACTGTATAAACCCTGAGGTGTTGTCTCTCTACTGTATAAACCCTGAGGTGTTGTCTCTCTACTGTATAAACCCTGAGGTGTTGTCTCTCTACTGTATAAACCCTGAGGTGTTGTCTCTCTACTGTATAAACCCTGAGGTGTTGTCTCTCTACTGTATAAACCCTGAGGTGTTGTCTCTCTACTGTATAAACCCTGAGGTGTTGTCTCTCTACTGTATAAACCCTGAGGTGTTGTCTCTCTACTGTATAAACCCTGAGGTGTTGTCTCTCTACTGTATAAACCCTGAGGTGTTGTCTCTCTACTGTATAAACCCTGAGGTGTTGTCTCTCTACTGTATAAACCCTGAGGTGTTGTCTCTCTACTGTATAAACCCTGAGGTGTTGTCTCTCTACTGTATAAACCCTGAGGTGTTGTCTCTCTACTGTATAAACCCTGAGGTGTTGTCTCTCTACTGTATAAACCCTGAGGTGTTGTCTCTCTACTGTATAAACCCTGAGGTGTTGTCTCTCTACTGTATAAACCCTGAGGTGTTGTCTCTCTACTGTATAAACCCTGAGGTGTTGTCTCTCTACTGTATAAACCCTGAGGTGTTGTCTCTCTACTGTATAAACCCTGAGGTGTTGTCTCTCTACTGTATAAACCCTGAGGTGTTGTCTCTCTACTGTATAAACCCTGAGGTGTTGTCTCTCTACTGTATAAACCCTGAGGTGTTGTCTCTCTACTGTATAAACCCTGAGGTGTTGTCTCTCTACTGTATAAACCCTGAGGTGTTGTCTCTCTACTGTATAAACCCTGAGGTGTTGTCTCTCTACTGTATAAACCCTGAGGTGTTGTCTCTCTACTGTATAAACCCTGAGGTGTTGTCTCTCTACTGTATAAACCCTGAGGTGTTGTCTCTCTACTGTATAAACCCTGAGGTGTTGTCTCTCTACTGTATAAACCCTGAGGTGTTGTCTCTCTACTGTATAAACCCTGAGGTGTTGTCTCTCTACTGTATAAACCCTGAGGTGTTGTCTCTCTACTGTATAAACCCTGAGGTGTTGTCTCTCTACTGTATAAACCCTGAGGTGTTGTCTCTCTACTGTATAAACCCTGAGGTGTTGTCTCTGTCTCTCTACTGTATAAACCCTGAGGTGTTGTCTCTCTACTGTATAAACCCTGAGGTGTTGTCTCTCTACTGTATAAACCCTGAGGTGTTGTCTCTCTACTGTATAAACCCTGAGGTGTTGTCTCTCTACTGTATAAACCCTGAGGTGTTGTCTCTCTACTGTATAAACCCTGAGGTGTTGTCTCTGTCTCTCTACTGTATAAACCCTGAGGTGTTGTCTCTCTACTGTATAAACCCTGAGGTGTTGTCTCTCTACTGTATAAACCCTGAGGTGTTGTCTCTCTACTGTATAAACCCTGAGGTGTTGTCTCTCTACTGTATAAACCCTGAGGTGTTGTCTCTGTCTCTCTACTGTATAAACCCTGAGGTGTTGTCTCTCTACTGTATAAACCCTGAGGTGTTGTCTCTCTACTGTATAAACCCTGAGGTGTTGTCTCTCTACTGTATAAACCCTGAGGTGTTGTCTCTCTACTGTATAAACCCTGGTCTCTCTACTGTATAAACCCTGAGGTGTTGTCTCTCTACTGTATAAACCCTGAGGTGTTGTCTCTCTACTGTATAAACCCTGAGGTGTTGTCTCTCTACTGTATAAACCCTGAGGTGTTGTCTCTCTACTGTATAAACCCTGAGGTGTTGTCTCTGTCTCTCTACTGTATAAACCCTGAGGTGTTGTCTCTGTCTCTCTACTGTATAAACCCTGAGGTGTTGTCTCTGTCTCTCTACTGTATAAACCCTGAGGTGTTGTCTCTGTCTCTCTACTGTATAAACCCTGAGGTGTTGTCTCTGTCTCTCTACTGTATAAACCCTGAGGTGTTGTCTCTCTACTGTATAAACCCTGAGGTGTTGTCTCTGTCTCTCTACTGTATAAACCCTGAGGTGTTGTCTCTCTCTCTCTACTGTATAAACCCTGAGGTGTTGTCTCTGTCTCTCTACTGTATAAACCCTGAGGTGTTGTCTCTGTCTCTCTACTGTATAAACCCTGAGGTGTTGTCTCTGTCTCTCTACTGTATAAACCCTGAGGTGTTGTCTCTCTACTGTATAAACCCTGAGGTGTTGTCTCTGTCTCTCTACTGTATAAACCCTGAGGTGTTGTCTCTGTCTCTCTACTGTATAAACCCTGAGGTGTTGTCTCTCTACTGTATAAACCCTGAGGTGTTGTCTCTCTACTGTATAAACCCTGAGGTGTTGTCTCTGTCTCTCTACTGTATAAACCCTGAGGTGTTGTCTCTGTCTCTCTACTGTATAAACCCTGAGGTGTTGTCTCTCTACTGTATAAACCCTGAGGTGTTGTCTCTCTACTGTATAAACCCTGAGGTGTTGTCTCTGTCTCTCTACTGTGTAAACCCTGAGGTGTTGTCTCTGTCTCTCTACTGTGTAAACCCCAAGGTGTTGTCTCTTTGTGTCTCTCTAGCTTCCTATTGGTTAACAGCGTGGCGTTGCATGGTGACGGCTGTCCTATCTGCCAATCAGTGGAGAAACAGCTGTCCACACTGTCCAGGAACCTCAACTGTTCATTACTACAGGTAGACACGTCCTCTACCTCACAGACAGATGTCCACACTGTCCAGGAACCTCAACTGTTCATTACAGGTAGGCACGTCCTCTACCTCACAGACAGATGTCCACACTGTCCAGGAACCTCAACTGTTCATTACTACAGGTAGACACGTCCTCTACCTCAAAGACAGATGTCCACACTGTCCAGGAACCTCAACTGTTCATTACTACAGGTAGGCACGTCTTCTACCTCAAAGACAGATGTCCACACTGTCCAGGAACCTCAACTGTTCATTACTACAGGTAGGCACGTCTTCTACCTCAAAGACAGATGTCCACACTGTCCAGGAACCTCAACTGTTCATTACAGGTAGGCACGTCCTCTACCTCACAGACAGATGTCCACACTGTCCAGGAACCTCAACTGTTCATTACAGGTAGACACGTCCTCTACCTCACAGACAGATGTCCACACTGTCCAGGAACCTCAACTGTTCATTACAGGTAGGCACGTCTTCTACCTCACAGACAGATGTCCACACTGTCCAGGAACCTCAACTGCTCATTACTACAAGTAGGCACGTCTTCTACCTCACAGACAGATGTCCACACTGTCCAGGAACCTCAACTGTTCATTACAGGTAGACACGTCTTCTACCTCACAGACAGATGTCCACACTGTCCAGGAACCTCAACTGTTCATTACTACAGGTAGGCACGTCTTCTACCTCACAGACAGATGTCCACACTGTCCAGGAACCTCAACTGTTCATTACTACAGGTAGGCACGTCTTCTACCTCAAAGACAGATGTCCACACTGTCCAGGAACCTCAACTGTTCATTACAGGTAGGCACGTCCTCTACCTCAAAGACAGACGTCCACACTGTCCAGGAACCTCAACTGTTCATTACTACAGGTAGACACGTCCTCTACCTCAAAGACAGATGTCCACACTGTCCAGGAACCTCAACTGTTCATTACTACAGGTAGACACGTCCTCTACCTCAAAGACAGACGTCCACACTGTCCAGGAACCTCAACTGTTCATTACTACAGGTAGACACGTCCTCTACCTCACAGACAGATGTCCACACTGTCCAGGAACCTCAACTGTTCATTACTACAGGTAGACACGTCTTCTACCTCAAAGACAGACGTCCACACTGTCCAGGAACCTCAACTGTTCATTACTACAGGTAGACACGTCCTCTACCTCAAAGACAGATGTCCACACTGTCCAGGAACCTCAACTGTTCATTACTACAGGTAGGCACGTCTTCTACCTCAAAGACAGACGTCCACACTGTCCAGGAACCTCAACTGTTCATTACTACAGGTAGGCACGTCCTCTACCTCAAAGACAGACGTCCACACTGTCCAGGAACCTCAACTGTTCATTACAGGTAGGCACGTCCTCTACCTCAAAGACAGACGTCCACACTGTCCAGGAACCTCAACTGTTCATTACTACAGGTAGGCACGTCCTCTACCTCAAAGACAGACGTCCACACTGTCCAGGAACCTCAACTGTTCATTACAGGTAGGCACGTCTTCTACCTCAAAGACAGACGTCCACACTGTCCAGGAACCTCAACTGTTCATTACTACAGGTAGACACGTCCTCTACCTCAAAGACAGATGTCCACACTGTCCAGGAACCTCAACTGTTCATTACTACAGGTAGACACGTCTTCTACCTCACAGACAGATGTCCACACTGTCCAGGAACCTCAACTGTTCATTACTACAGGTAGGCACGTCTTCTACCTCAAAGACAGACGTCCACACTGTCCAGGAACCTCAACTGTTCATTACTACAGGTAGACACGTCCTCTAACTCAAAGACAGATGTCCACACTGTCCAGGAACCTCAACTGTTCATTACTACAGGTAGACACGTCCTCTAACTCAAAGACAGATGTCCACACTGTCCAGGAACCTCAACTGTTCATTACTACAGGTAGGCACGTCTTCTACCTCACAGACAGATGTCCACACTGTCCAGGAACCTCAACTGTTCATTACTACAGGTAGGCACGTCTTCTACCTCAAAGACAGATGTCCACACTGTCCAGGAACCTCAACTGCTCATTACAGGTAGGCACGTCCTCTACCTCACACGTTGTGGAGTCCTCATGACATGCCTGTTGTGTTTTGTTATCTGACAGAATTCCCAGTCCAGTATTATTAATGAATTCTGTCGAGACGCATGGACCTATCCTCCTACACCACCCATTATCCTGCAGGTAGATATATGCTCTTTATTACACGGTAATAACCCCTATTACACGGTAATAACCCCTATTACACGGTAATAACCCCTATTACATGGTAATAATCCCTATTACATGGTAATAACCCCTATTATATAGTAATATCCCCTATTATATAGTAATAACCCCTATTACATGGTAATAACCCCTATTACATAGTATTAACTCCTATTACATGTAATAACACCTATTACATGGTAATAACCCCATATTACAAGGTAATAACCCCTATTATATAGTAATAACCCCTATTACAAGGTAATAACCCCTATTACATGGTAATAACCCCTATTACAAGGTAATAACCCCTATTGCATGGTAATAACCCCTATTACATGGTAATAACCCCTATTACATGGTAATAACCCCTATTACATGGTAATAACCCCTATTACAAGGTAATAACCCCTATTACATGGTAATAACCCCTATTATATAGTATTAACTCCTATTACATGGTAATAACCCCCTATTACATGGTCATAACCGCCTATTACAAGGTAATAACCCCTATTGCATGGTAATAACCCCTATTGCATGGTAATAACCCCTATTACATGGTAATAACCCATATTATATAGTAATAACCCCTATTACATGGTAATAACCCCTATTACATGGTAATAACCCCTATTATATAGTATTAACTCCTGTTACATGTAATAACCCCTATTACATGGTAATAACCCCCTATTACAAGGTAATAACCCCTATTATATAGTAATAACCCCTATTACATGGTAATAACCCCTATTGCATGGTAATAACCCCTATTACATGGTAATAACCCCTATTACAAGGTAATAACCCCTATTACAAGGTAATAACCCCTATTGCAAGGTAATAACCCCTATTACATGGTAATAACCCCCTATTACATAGTAATAACCCCTAGTATATGGTAATAACCCCTATTACATAGTAATAACCCCTAGTATATGGTAATAACCCCTATTACATGGTAATAACCATACAGTGTAGTCATAATAGGTAGTGAAAGGTAGAAGAGCTAGTTTTAATAATAAATAAGTATATTTTTGTTGTTGTTCTAAATGAGTTTCTGAAGTTCTTTTCACACTTCTAGTTTGTTCCTCTTTCCAAGGGACTTGATTGTAAAACGAGGATTACTCACAGTATTCACCAGCATATCTGTCTGCCTGCCTGCCTGTCTGTCTGTCTGTCTGCCTGCTTGCCTGCCTGTCTGCCTGCCTGCCTGTCTGTCTGCCTGCCTGTCTGCTTGCCTGCCTGTCTGCTTGCCTGCCTGTGTCTGTCTGCCTGCCTACCTGTCTGCCTGCCTGCCTGTCTGTCTGTCTGCCTGCCTGTCTGCTTGCCTGCCTGTGTCTGTCTGCCTGTGTCTGTCTATCTGTCTGCCTGCCTGCCTGTCTGTCTGTCTGCTTGCCTGCCTCTGTCTGTCTGTCTGTCTGTCTGTCTGTCTGTCTGCCTGCCTGCCTGCCTGTCTGTCTGTCTGTCTGTCTGTCTGTCTGTCTGCCTGCCTGCCTGCCTGTCTGTCTGTCTGTCTGTCTGTCTGTCTGTCTGTCTGTCTGTCTGTCTGCCTGTCTGCTTGCCTGCCTGTCTGGTTGCCTGCCTGTGTCTGTCTCTCTCTCTCTTTCAGCATTACCCTCTGTACCGGGCGAGTGATTCGGGCTGTACGGGTCGGGATGCTGCTCCTCCTAAAGAGCGCTACCTGCTGTTCAGAGAGAAGTATGACGTGCTGTCTCAGGAGGCCTCTCACAGGGTATGTGGACCACTGATAGACTGGTCTCAGATCAGTTTGTGCTCTTGTCCCAACCCTCAATATTGCTGTCATTATGAAGCACAACGTGTTTTGTATGACAATGAGTGACAGGCAGTAAAGCACTTGGATTGGTTCAGTCCACAAGAACCACTACGGGTCACCGAAACCCCAGAAATAAAAAACATTATTTGTAATTTGACGGAAGTCAGTCGGGGTCTCAACTTATTGTTGAGAGTTTGAATAGAAGAATAGACAACAGTCAATCCATTATCCCATGTCAGATAACATTTTATAGATTGCTAGGTAAGTTAGCCTAGCATGCTATCTAAACATGGAAGTAAACGTGGCTGAATTACTGACCGGGCTACCCAGGGGGCCCTGGCCTCCAGGGGCCCTGACCTCCAGGGGGCCCTGACCTCCAAGGGGCCCTGACCTCCAGGGGGCCCTGACCTCCAAGGGGCCCTGACCTCCAGAGGGCCCCTGACCTCCAGGGGCCCCTGACCTCCAGGGGGCCCTGACCTCCAGGGGGCCCTGACCTCCAGGGGGCCCTGACCTCCAGGGGGCCCTGACCTCCAGGGGCCCCTGACCTCCAGGGGGCCCTGACCTCCAGGGGGCCCTGACCTCCAGGGGCCCTGACCTCCAGAGGGCCCTGACCTCCAGAGGGCCCTGACCTCCAGGGGGCCCTGACCTCCAGGGGGCCCTGACCTCCAAGGGGCCCTGACCTCCAGGGGGCCCTGACCTCCAGAGGGCCCTGACCTCCAGAGGGCCCTGACCTCCAGAGGGCCTGAACTCCAGAGGGCCTGAACTCCAGAGGGCCTGAACTTCAGAGGATCCCCATTGATTTTGTTAGTCACTAACTCAGATATATGAACAATGCAAATCCTCCATCCCCATGGAAAAATGTGTAAAATTACAAGACATCAAAACTTGATTGCAGTTTCTATGCTACAATGGTTAAATGTTGAATATATCTTTAATACCGGTAATCAGAATGTGTTGTTAGGTGTCAAGTTACATGGCTACCATTTTGATAGTTTAATGTGTAATATTATGATTACTTAAAACAAATCTATTGTTAAAATACCCTAAAAAGCTATTGTTTAACTTACATTTTTCTAAATAAATAAATTTGTTTCGACCGCAGCCCACCACTCAGATTATATTTTGGCCAAATCCAAACACTAGACCAGGGACGACGGTACCGGATGTCTGGACTAGACCAGGGACGACGGTAACGGATGTCTGGACTAGACCAGGGACGACGGTAACGGATGTCTGGACTAGACCAGGGACGACGGTAACGGATGTCTGGACTAGACCAGGGACGACGGTAACGGATGTCTGGACTAGACCAGGGACGACGGTAACGGATGTCTGGACTAGACCAGGGACGACGGTACCGGATGTCTGGACTAGACCAGGGACGACGGTACCGGATGTCTGGACTAGACCAGGGACGACGGTAACGGATGTCTGGACTAGACCAGGGACGACGGTAACGGATGTCTGGACTAGACCAGGGACGACGGTAACGGATGTCTGGACTAGACCAGGGACGACGGTAACGGATGTCTGGACTAGACCAGGGACGACGGTAACGGATGTCTGGACTAGACCAGGGACGACGGTAACGGATGTCTGGACTAGACCAGGGACGACGGTAACGGATGTCTGGACTAGACCAGGGACGACGGTAACGGATGTCTGGACTAGACCAGGGACGACGGTACCGGATGTCTGGACTAGACCAGGGACGACGGTACCGGATGTCTGGACTAGACCAGGGACGACGGTACCGGATGTCTGGACTAGACCAGGGACGACGGTAACGGATGTCTGGACTAGACCAGGGACGACGGTAACGGATGTCTGGACTAGACCAGGGACGACGGTAACGGATGTCTGGACTAGACCAGGGACGACGGTAACGGATGTCTGGACTAGACCAGGGACGACGGTAACGGATGTCTGGACTAGACCAGGGACGACGGTAACGGATGTCTGGACTAGACCAGGGACGACGGTAACGGATGTCTGGACTAGACCAGGGACGACGGTAACGGATGTCTGGACTAGACCAGGGACGACGGTAACGGATGTCTGGACTAGACCAGGGACGACGGTAACGGATGTCTGGACTAGACCAGGGACGACGGTAACGGATGTCTGGACTAGACCAGGGACGACGGTACCGGATGTCTGGACTAGACCAGGGACGACGGTAACGGATGTCTGGACTAGACCAGGGACGACGGTAACGGATGTCTGGACTAGACCAGGGACGACGGTACCGGATGTCTGGACTAGACCAGGGACGACGGTAACGGATGTCTGGACTAGACCAGGGACGACGGTAACGGATGTCTGGACTAGACCAGGGACGACGGTAACGGATGTCTGGACTAGACCAGGGACGACGGTAACGGATGTCTGGACTAGACCAGGGACGACGGTAACGGATGTCTGGACTAGACCAGGGACGACGGTAACGGATGTCTGGACTAGACCAGGGACGACGGTACCGGATGTCTGGACTAGACCAGGGACGACGGTACCGGATGTCTGGACTAGACCAGGGACGACGGTACCGGATGTCTGGACTAGACCAGGGACGACGGTAACGGATGTCTGGACTAGACCAGGGACGACGGTAACGGATGTCTGGACTAGACCAGGGACGACGGTAACGGATGTCTGGACTAGACCAGGGACGACGGTAACGGATGTCTGGACTAGACCAGGGACGACGGTAACGGATGTCTGGACTAGACCAGGGACGACGGTAACGGATGTCTGGACTAGACCAGGGACGACGGTAACGGATGTCTGGACTAGACCAGGGACGACGGTAACGGATGTCTGGACTAGACCAGGGACGACGGTACCGGATGTCTGGACTAGACCAGGGACGACGGTACCGGATGTCTGGACTAGACCAGGGACGACGGTACCGGATGTCTGGACTAGACCAGGGACGACGGTACCGGATGTCTGGACTAGACCAGGGACGACGGTACCGGATGTCTGGACTAGACCAGGGACGACGGTACCGGATGTCTGGACTAGACCAGGGACGACGGTACCGGATGTCTGGCACTAGACCAGGGACGACGGTAACGGATGTCTGGACTAGACCAGGGACGACGGTAACGGATGTCTGGCACTAGACCAGGGACGACGGTAACGGATGTCTGGCACTAGACCAGGGACGACGGTAACGGATGTCTGGACTAGACCAGGGACGACGGTAACGGATGTCTGGCACTAGACCAGGGACGACGGTAACGGATGTCTGGACTAGACCAGGGACGACGGTAACGGATGTCTGGACTAGACCAGGGACGACGGTACCGGATGTCTGGACTAGACCAGGGACGACGGTACCGGATGTCTGGACTAGACCAGGGACGACGGTACCGGATGTCTGGACTAGACCAGGGACGACGGTACCGGATGTCTGGACTAGACCAGGGACGACGGTACCGGATGTCTGGACTAGACCAGGGACGACGGTACCGGATGTCTGGACTAGACCAGGGACGACGGTACCGGATGTCTGCGACTAAACCAGGGACGACGGTACCGGATGTCTGGACTAGACCAGCGAGGTACCGGATGTCTGGCACTAGACCAGGGACGACGGTACCGGATGTCTGGACTAGACCAGGGACGACGGTACCGGATGTCTGGCACTAGACCAGGGACGACGGATGGCTGTCTGGACTAGACCAGGGACGACGGTAACGGATGTCTGCGACTAGACCAGGGACGACGGTAACGGATGTCTGGACTAGACCAGGGACGACGGTAACGGATGTCTGGACTAGACCAGGGACGACGGTAACGGATGTCTGGACTAGACCAGGGACGACGGTAACGGATGTCTGGACTAGACCAGGGACGACGGTAACGGATGTCTGGACTAGACCAGGGACGACGGTAACGGATGTCTGGACTAGACCAGGGACGACGGTACCGGATGTCTGGACTAGACCAGGGACGACGGTAACGGATGTCTGGACTAGACCAGGGACGACGGTACACGGATGTCTGGACTAGACCAGGGACGACGGTAACGGATGTCTGGACTAGACCAGGGACGACGGTAACGGATGTCTGGACTGGACCAGGGACGACGGTAACGGATGTCTGGACTGGACCAGGGACGACGGTAACGGATGTCTGGACTAGACCAGGGACGACGGTACCGGATGTCTGGACTAGACCAGGGACGACGGTAACGGATGTCTGGACTAGACCAGGGACGACGGTAACGGATGTCTGGACTAGACCAGGGACGACGGACGGATGTCTGGACTAGACCGGGACGACGGTACGGATGTCTGGACTAGACCAGGGACGACGGTACCGGATGTCTGCGACTAGACCAGGGACGACGGTAACGGATGTCTGGACTAGACCAGGGACGACGGTAACGGATGTCTGGCACTAGACCAGGGACGACGGTAACGGATGTCTGTCACTAGACCAGGGACGACGGTAACGGATGTCTGCGACTAGACCAGGGACGACGGTACCGGATGTCTGGACTAGACCAGGGACGACGGTACCGGATGTCTGGCACTAGACCAGGGACGGTACCGGATGTCTGTCACTAGACCAGGTACGGTACCGGATGTCTGTCACTAAACCAGGGACGGTACCGGATGTCTGTCACTAGACCAGGTACGGTACCGGATGTCTGCCACTGGACCAGGTACCGGATGTCTGTCACTAAACCAGGGACGACGGTACCGGATGTCTGTCACTAGACCAGGTACCGGATGTCTGTCACTAGACCAGGTACGGTACCGGATGTCTGTCACTAGACCAGGGACGGTACCGGATGTCTGTCACTAGACCAGGGACGGTACCGGATGTCTGTCACTAGACCAGGTACCGGATGTCTGTCACTAGACCAGGGACGGTACCGGATGTCTGTCACTAGACCAGGTACCGGATGTCTGTCACTAGACCAGGGACGGTACCGGATGTCTGGACTAGACCAGGGACGACGGTACCGGATGTCTGGCACTAGACCAGGGACGACGGTACCGGATGTCTGGCACTAGACCAGGGACGGTACCGGATGTCTGTCACTAGACCAGGTACCGGATGTCTGGCACTAGACCAGGGACGACGGTACCGGATGTCTGGCACTAGACCAGGGACGACGGTAACGGATGTCTGGCACTAGACCAGGGACGGTACCGGATGTCTGCACTAGACCAGGTACCGGATGTCTGTCGACTAGACCAGGGACGACGGTAACGGATGTCTGGCACTAGACCAGGGACGACGGTAACGGATGTCTGGACTAGACAGGGACAGGCGGTACCCAATAGAACTAGACCCCCGCGGACCAATATATCGACTAAACCAGGACGGTACCCGGTACTATGACCAGCCGGCCGAGCGGTAACGGATGTCTGGACTAGACCACGGCGACGACGCGTAACGGATGTCTGGACTAGACCAGGGACGACGGTAACGGATGTCTGGACTAGACCAGGGACGACGGTAACGGATCTGTACTAGACCAGGGAGCGGTACGGATCTGTCACAACCAGGGACGGTACCGGTAACGGTCATGTCTGGACTAGACCAGGGACGACGGTAACGGATGTCTGGACTAGACCAGGGACGACGGTACCGGATATCTGTCACTAAACCAGGGACGATTCTGTCACTAAACCAGGGACGGTACCGGATGCTGGACTAGACCAGGGACGACGGTAACGGATGTCTCAGACTCAGACCAGGGCGACGTAACGGATGTCTGGACTAGACCAGGGACGACGGTAACGGATGTCTGGCACTAGACCAGGGACGACGGTAACGGATGTCTGGACTAGACCAGGGACGACGGTAACGGATGTCTGTGACTAGACCAGGGACGACGGTAACGGATGTCTGGCACTAGACCAGGGACGACGGTAACGGATGTCTGGCACTAGACCAGGACGACGGTACCGGATGTCTGTCACTAGACCAGGGACGGTACCGGATGTCTGTCACTAGACCAGGTACCGGATGTCTGTCACTAAACCAGGGACGACGGTAACGGATGTCTGGCACTAGACCAGGGACGACGGTAACGGATGTCTGGCACTAGACCAGGGACGGTACCGGAAGTCTGTCACTAGACAGGTACCGGATGTCTGGCACTAGACCAGGGACGACGGTACCGGATGTCTGGCACTAGACCAGGGACGACGGTACCGGATGTCTGGACTAGACCAGGGACGACGGTAACGGATGTCTGGACTAGACCAGGGACGACGGTAACGGATGTCTGGACTAGACCAGGGACGACGGTACCGGATATCTGTCACTAAACCAGGGACGGTACCGGATGTCTGTCACTAGACCAGGTACCGGATGTCTGTCACTAGACCAGGGACGGTACCGGATGTCTGTCACTAGACCAGGTACCGGATGTCTGCCACTAGACCAGGGACGACGGTACCGGATGTCTGTCACTAAACCAGGGACGGTACCGGATGTCTGTCACTAGACCAGGTACCGGATGTCTGTCACTAGACCAGGGACGGTACCGGATGTCTGCCACTAGACCAGGGACGACGGTACCGGATGTCTGTCACTAGACCAGGGACGGTACCGGATGTCTGTCACTAGACCAGGGACGGTACCGGATGTCTGTCACTAGACCAAGTACCGGATGTCTGTCACCAGACCAGGGACGACGGTACCGGATGTCTGCCACTAGACCAGGGACGACGGTAACGGATGTCTGGCACTAGACCAGGGACGACGGTACCGGATGTCTGGACTAGACGAGGTACGACGGCAACCGATGTCTGGACTAGACCAGGGACGACGGTAACGGATGTCTGGACTAGACCAGGGACGACGGTAACGGATGTCTGGACTAGACCAGGGACGACGGTAACGGATGTCTGGACCAGACCAGGGACGACGGTACCGGATGTCTGTCACTAGACCAGCGGACCGGTACCGGATGTCTGTCACTAGACCAGGGACGGACGATGCTGCCACTAGACCAGGGACGACGGTACCGGATGTCTGTCACTAGACCAGGGACGGTACCGGATGTCTGTCACTAGACCAGGGACGGTACCGGATGTCTGTCACTAGACCAGGTACCGGATGTCTGTCACTAAACCAGGGACGACGGTACCGGATGTCTGTCACTAGACCAGGGACGGTACCGGATGTCTGTCACTAGACCAGGGACGGTACCGGATGTCTGGACTAGACCAGGGCGGCGGTACCGGATGTCTGGACTAGACCAGGGACGACGGTAACGGATGTCTGGACTAGACCAGGGACGACGGTAACGGATGTCTGGACTAGACCAGGGACGACGGTACCGGATATCTGTCACTAAACCAGGGACGGTACCGGATGTCTGTCACTAAACCAGGGACGGTACCGGATGTCTGTCACTAGACCAGGGACGGTACCGGATGTCTGTCACTAGACCAGGGACGGTACCGGATGTCTGTCACTAGACCAGGGACGGTACCGGATGTCTGCCACTAGACCAGGTACCGGATGTCTGTCACTAGACCAGAGACGGTACCGGATGTCTGTCACTAGACCAGGGAGTACCGGATGTCTGTCACTAAACCGGGGACCGTACCGGATGTCTGTCACTAGACCAGGGACGGTACCGGATGTCTGTCACTAGACCAGGGCTACCGGATGTCTGCCACTAGACCAGGTACCGGATGTCTGTCACTAGACCAGGGACGGTACCGGATGTCTGTCACTAGACCAGACGGTACCGGATGTCTGTCACTCAGACCAGGGACGGCGTACCGGATGTCTGTCACTAGACCAGGTACCGGATGTCTGTCACTGACAGTGCCCATATGGCTGCAACTGTCACTAGACCAGGGACGACGGTACCGGATGTCTGTCACTAGACCAGGGACGACGGTACCGGATGTCTGCCACTGGACCAGGTACCGGATGTCTGTCACTAGACCAGGGACCAGGTACCGGATGTCTGCCACTAGACCAGGTACCGGATGTCTGTCACTAGACCAGGGACGGTACCGGATGTCTGCCACTAGACCAGGGACGGTACCGGATGTCTGTCACTAGACCAGGGACGGTACCGGATGTCTGTCACTAGACCAGGGACGGTACCGGATGTCTGTCACTAGACCAGGTACCGGATGTCTGTCACTAAACCAGGGACGGTACCGGATGTCTGTCACTAGACCAGGGACGACGGTACCGGATGTCTGTCACCAGACCAGGGACGACGGTACCGGATGTCTGTCACTAGACCAGGTACCGGATGTCTGTCACTAGACAAGGGACGGTACCGGATGTCTGTCACTAGACCAGGGACGGTACCGGATGTCTGTCACTAGACCAGGGACGGTACCGGATGTCTGTCACTAGACCAGACCAGACCAGGGACGACGGTACCGGATGTCTGTCACTAGACCAGGGACGACGGTACCGGATGTCTGTCACCAGACCAGGGACGACGGTACCGGATGTCTGTCACTAGACCAGGGACGGTACCGGATGTCTGTCACTAAACCAGGGACGGTACCGGATGTCTGTCACTAGACCAAGTACCGGATGTCTGTCACCAGACCAGGGACGACGGTACCGGATGTCTGCCACTAGACCAGGGACGGTACCGGATGTCTGTCACTAGACCAGGGACGGTACCGGATGTCTGTCACTAGACCAGGGACGGTACCGGATGTCTGTCACTAGACCAGGTACGGTACCGGATGTCTGTCACTAAACCAGGGACGGTACCGGATGTCTGTCACTAGACCAGGTACGGTACCGGATGTCTGCCACTGGACCAGGTACCGGATGTCTGTCACTAAACCAGGGACGACGGTACCGGATGTCTGTCACTAGACCAGGTACCGGATGTCTGTCACTAGACCAGGTACGGTACCGGATGTCTGTCACTAGACCAGGGACGGTACCGGATGTCTGTCACTAGACCAGGGACGGTACCGGATGTCTGTCACTAGACCAGGTACCGGATGTCTGTCACTAGACCAGGGACGGTACCGGATGTCTGTCACTAGACCAGGGTCGGTACCGGATGTCTGTCACTAGACCAGGGACGACGGTACCGGATGTCTGTCACTAGACCAGGTACCGGATGTCTGTCACTAGACCAGGGACGGTACCGGATGTCTGTCACTAGACCAGGGACGGTACCGGATGTCTGTCACTAGACCAGGTACCGGATGTCTGTCACTAAACCAGGGACGGTACCGGATGTCTGTCACTAGACCAGGTACGGTACCGGATGTCTGTCACTAGACCAGGTACGGTACCGGATGTCTGCCACTGGACCAGGTACCGGATGTCTGTCACTAAACCAGGGACGGTACCGGATGTCTGTCACTAGACCAGGTACCGGATGTCTGTCACTAAACCAGGGACGACGGTACCGGATGTCTGTCACTAGACCAGGTACCGGATGTCTGTCACTAGACCAGGTACGGTACCGGATGTCTGTCACTAGACCAGGGACGGTACCGGATGTCTGTCACTAGACCAGGGACGGTACCGGATGTCTGTCACTAGACCAGGTACCGGATGTCTGTCACTAAACCAGGGACGGTACCGGATGTCTGTCACTAGACCAGGGACGGTACCGGATGTCTGTCACTAGACCAGGGACGGTACCGGATGTCTGCCACTAGACCAGGTACCGGATGTCTGTCACTAGACCAGAGACGGTACCGGATGTCTGTCACTAGACCAGGGACGGTACCGGATGTCTGTCACTAGACCAGGTACCGGATGTCTGTCACTAGACCAGGGACGGTACCGGATGTCTGCCACTAAACCAGGGACGGTACCGGATGTCTGTCACTAGACCAGGTACCGGATGTCTGTCACTAGACCAGGTACCGGATGTCTGTCACTAGACCAGGTACCGGATGTCTGTCACTAGACCAGGGACGACGGTACCGGATGTCTGTCACTAGACCAGGGACGACGGTACCGGATGTCTGCCACTGGACCAGGTACCGGATGTCTGTCACTAGACCAGGGACGGTACCGGATGTCTGCCACTAGACCAGGGACGGTACCGGATGTCTGTCACTAGACCAGGGACGGTACCGGATGTCTGTCACTAGACCAGGGACGGTACCGGATGTCTGTCACTAGACCAGGTACCGGATGTCTGTCACTAAACCAGGGACGACGGTACCGGATGTCTGTCACTAGACCAGGGACGGTACCGGATGTCTGTCACTAGACCAGGGACGGTACCGGAAGTCTGTCACTAGACCAGGTACCGGATGTCTGTCACTAAACCAGGGACGACGGTACCGGATGTCTGTCACTAAACCAGGGACGGTACCGGATGTCTGTCACTAGACCAGAGACGGTACCGGATGTCTGCCACTAGACCAGGTACCGGATGTCTGTCACTAGACCAGAGACGGTACCGGATGTCTGCCACTAGACCAGGTACCGGATGTCTGCCACTAGACCAGGGACGGTACCGGATGTCTGCCACTAGACCAGGTACCGGATGTCTGTCACTAGACCAGAGACGGTACCGGATGTCTGTCACTAGACCAGGGACGGTACCGGATGTCTGCCACTAGACCAGGTACCGGATGTCTGCCACTAGACCAGAGACGGTACCGGATGTCTGTCACTAGACCAGGTACCGGATGTCTGCCACTAGACCAGGGACGACGGTACCGGATGTCTGTCACTAAACCAGGGACGGTACCGGATGTCTGTCACTAACCAGGTACCGTATGTCACTAGACCAGACGGTGCCGGATGTCTGCCACTAGACCAGGAGGCGGTGCCGGATGTCTGTCACTAGACCAGGGACGGTACCGGATGTCTTGTCACTAGACCAGGGACGGTACCGGATGTCTGCCACTAGACCAGGGACGATACCGGATGTCTGTCACTAGACCAGGGACGGTACCGGATGTCTGTCACTAGACCAAGTACCGGATGTCTGTCACCAGACCAGGGACGACGGTACCGGATGTCTGCCACTAGACCAGGGACGGTACCGGATGTCTGTCACTAGACCAGGGACGGTACCGGATGTCTGTCACTAGACCAGGGACGGTACCGGATGTCTGTCACTAGACCAGGGACGGTACCGGATGTCTGCCACTAGACCAGGTACCGGATGTCTGTCACTAGACCAGAGACGGTACCGGATGTCTGTCACTAGACCAGGGACGGTACCGGATGTCTGCCACTAGACCAGGTACCGGATGTCTGCCACTAGACCAGAGACGGTACCGGATGTCTGTCACTAGACCAGGTACCGGATGTCTGCCACTAGACCAGGGACGGTACCGGATGTCTGTCACTAGACCAGGTACCGGATGTCTGCCACTAGACCAGGGACGACGGTACCGGATGTCTGTCACTAAACCAGGGACGGTACCGGATGTCTGTCACTAGACCAGGTACCGGATGTCTGTCACTAGACCAGGGACGGTACCGGATGTCTGTCACTAGACCAGGGACGGTACCGGATGTCTGTCACTAGACCAGGGACGACGGTACCGGATGTCTGCCACTAGACCAGGGACGGTACCGGATGTCTGTCACTAGACCAGGGACGGTACCGGATGTCTGTCACTAGACCAGGGACGGTACCGGATGTCTGTCACTAGACCAGGTACCGGATGTCTGTCACCAGACCAGGGACGACGGTACCGGATGTCTGCCACTAGACCAGGGACGGTACCGGATGTCTGTCACTAGACCAGGGACGGTACCGGATGTCTGTCACTAGACCAGGGACGGTACCGGATGTCTGTCACTAGACCAGGTACCGGATGTCTGTCACTAAACCAGGGACGGTACCGGATGTCTGTCACTAGACCAGGTACGGTACCGGATGTCTGCCACTGGACCAGGTACCGGATGTCTGTCACTAAACCAGGGACGGTACCGGATGTCTGTCACTAGACCAGGTACCGGATGTCTGTCACTAAACCAGGGACGACGGTACCGGATGTCTGTCACTAGACCAGGTACCGGATGTCTGTCACTAGACCAGGTACGGTACCGGATGTCTGTCACTAGACCAGGGACGGTACCGGATGTCTGTCACTAGACCAGGGACGGTACCGGATGTCTGTCACTAGACCAGGTACCGGATGTCTGTCACTAGACCAGGGACGGTACCGGATGTCTGTCACTAGACCAGGTACCGGATGTCTGTCACTAGACCAGGGACGGTACCGGATGTCTGTCACTAGACCAGGGACGGTACCGGATGTCTGTCACTAGACCAGGTACCGGATGTCTGTCACTAAACCAGGGACGACGGTACCGGATGTCTGTCACTAGACCAGGGACGGTACCGGATGTCTGTCACTAGACCAGGGACGGTACCGGATGTCTGTCACTAGACCAGGGACGGTACCGGATGTCTGTCACTAGACCAGGTACCGGATGTCTGTCACTAAACCAGGGACGACGGTACCGGATGTCTGTCACTAGACCAGGGACGGTACCGGATGTCTGTCACTAGACCAGGTACGGTACCGGATGTCTGCCACTGGACCAGGTACCGGATGTCTGCCACTGGACCAGGGACGGTACCGGATGTCTGTCACTAGACCAGAGACGGTACCGGATGTCTGCCACTAGACCAGGTACCGGATGTCTGTCACTAGACCAGGGACGGTACCGGATGTCTGTCACTAAACCAGGGACGGTACCGGATGTCTGTCACTAGACCAGGGACGGTACCGGATGTCTGTCACTAGACCAGGGACGGTACCGGATGTCTGCCACTAGACCAGGTACCGGATGTCTGTCACTAGACCAGAGACGGTACCGGATGTCTGTCACTAGACCAGGGACGGTACCGGATGTCTGTCACTAGACCAGGTACCGGATGTCTGTCACTAAACCAGGGACGGTACCGGATGTCTGTCACTAGACCAGGGACGGTACCGGATGTCTGTCACTAGACCAGGGACGGTACCGGATGTCTGTCACTAGACCAGGTACCGGATGTCTGTCACTAGACCAGAGACGGTACCGGATGTCTGTCACTAGACCAGGGACGGTACCGGATGTCTGTCACTAGACCAGGTACCGGATGTCTGTCACTAAACCAGGGACGGTACCGGATGTCTGTCACTAGACCAGGTACCGGATGTCTGTCACTAGACCAGGGACGACGGTACCGGATGTCTGTCACTAGACCAGGGACGACGGTACCGGATGTCTGCCACTGGACCAGGTACCGGATGTCTGTCACTAGACCAGGGACCAGGTACCGGATGTCTGCCACTAGACCAGGTACCGGATGTCTGTCACTAGACCAGGGACGGTACCGGATGTCTGCCACTAGACCAGGGACGGTACCGGATGTCTGTCACTAGACCAGGGACGGTACCGGATGTCTGTCACTAGACCAGGGACGGTACCGGATGTCTGTCACTAGACCAGGTACCGGATGTCTGTCACTAAACCAGGGACGACGGTACCGGATGTCTGTCACTAGACCAGGGACGGTACCGGATGTCTGTCACTAGACCAGGGACGGTACCGGAAGTCTGTCACTAGACCAGGTACCGGATGTCTGTCACTAAACCAGGGACGACGGTACCGGATGTCTGTCACTAGACCAGGGACGGTACCGGATGTCTGTCACTAGACCAGGTACGGTACCGGATGTCTGCCACTGGACCAGGTACCGGATGTCTGTCACTAGACCAGAGACGGTACCGGATGTCTGCCACTAGACCAGGTACCGGATGTCTGTCACTAGACCAGAGACGGTACCGGATGTCTGCCACTAGACCAGGTACCGGATGTCTGCCACTAGACCAGGGACGGTACCGGATGTCTGCCACTAGACCAGGTACCGGATGTCTGTCACTAGACCAGAGACGGTACCGGATGTCTGTCACTAGACCAGGGACGGTACCGGATGTCTGCCACTAGACCAGGTACCGGATGTCTGCCACTAGACCAGAGACGGTACCGGATGTCTGTCACTAGACCAGGTACCGGATGTCTGTCACTAAACCAGGGACGGTACCGGATGTCTGGACTAGACCAGGTACGGTACCGGATGTCTGTCACTAGACCAGAGACGGTACCGGATGTCTGTCACTAGACCAGGTACCGGATGTCTGTCACTAAACCAGGGACGGTACCGGATGTCTGTCACTAGACCAGGGACGGTACCGGATGTCTGCCACTAGACCAGGGACGGTACCGGATGTCTGTCACTAGACCAGGGACGGTACCGGATGTCTGTCACTAGACCAGAGACGGTACCGGATGTCTGTCACTAGACCAGGTACCGGATGTCTGTGATGTGGACAGTGGTCATCGTGCAGCTGTCATTGACCTTTCACCAACAGAGCATCTTTAATGAGCGGCCTGGTTATCCAGTAAACCATTATCTTGTAGAGAGTTAGTTGTCCACCCCTGATAAAATGTTACATTTGCCATTAGTGTGAGGTACAAGTCACAGGCGGCTGGTGGCATCTTAAATGGGGAGGACAGGCTCATAGTAACGGCTGGAACGGTGTGAATGAACCCTGCCATTATTATGACCCGTCCTCCCCTCACCAGCCTCCTGGGGTACAGGTGTGATGAAAGATTCCTTCCCTTCCTCCTCCCAGCTGCTGCAATGGTTTAAGCCCCGCCTGGTTCTCAGTGGCCACACCCACAGCGGCTGTCAGGTTCTCCATGACAACCAGTACCCGGAGATCAGTGTTCCGTCCTTCAACTGGAGGAACCGCAACAACCCCAGTTTCATCCTGGTAAGTCACTCGATCCGTAATAAACCTCTCCACTGGAACACCCAGATGTTTCACAATGTTGTGGTAGCCCTGAACCAGCTCACCTGATTACCCGAGTACCCTAGTCAAGGACTTGGGGATTTTAGTCATGTGTTGAATCTGGTGTGCTAGCTCTGGAACAGATCAAACGAACCAACTAACTCTGATGTTAACAGATCAAACTAACCAACTAACTCTGATGTTAACAGATCAAATGAACCTACTAACTCTGATGTTAACAGATTAAACTAACCAACTAACTCTGATGTTAACAGATCAAACTAACCTACTAACTCTGATGTTAACAGATCAAACTAACCAACTAACTCTGATGTTAACAGATCAAACTAACCAACTAACTCTGATGTTAACAGATCAAACTAACTCTGATGTTAACAGATCAAACTAACCAACTAACTCTGATGTTAACAGATCAAACTAACCAACTAACTCTGATGTTAACATATCAAACTAACCAACTAACTCTGATGTTAACAGATCAAATGAACCTACTAACTCTGATGTTAACATATCAAACTAACTCTGATGTTACCCTGATACCTCAATGTTAACAGATCTGTTTTGTGCTTTAGCCTTGTCCTGTATACAGTTTATTCGGAAAGTATTCAGACCCCTTCACTATTTCCACATTTTGTTTACGTTACAGCCTTATTCTAAAATGTATTAAATAATTTTTGACCCTCATCAATCTACACACAATACCCCATAATGACATCACAATACCCCTTAATGACATCACAATACTGTATGACAAAGCAAACACTTTTTATTTTCTTATACATTTATATATATATATATATTTTAAAAAAAAACATTTACATAAGTATTCAGATTCTTTACTCAGTACTTCGTTGAAGCACCTTTGGCAGCGATTACAGCCTTGAGTCTTCTTGGGTATGCCGCTACAAGCTTGGCACACCTGTATTTGGGGAGTTTCTCTCATTCTTCTCTGCAGATTCTCTCAAGCTCTGTCAGGTTGGATGGGGAGCGTCACAGCTCATCTATTTTCAGGTCTCTCCAGAGATGTTAGATCGGGTTCAAGTCCGGGCTCTGGCTGGTCCACTCAAGGACATTCAGCGACTTGTCCCAAAGCCACTCCTGCGTTGTCTTGGCTGTGTGCTTAGGGTCGTTGTCATGTTGGAAGGTGAACCTTCACACCATTCTGAGGTCCTGAGCGCTCTGGAGCAGGTTTTAATTAAGGATCTCTGTACATCTTTCACTCGATCCTGACTAGTCTCCCAGTCCCTGCCACTGAAAAACATCCCCACAGCATGATGCTGCCACCACCATGCTTCACCGTAGGGATGGTGCCAGGTTTCCTCCAGACGTGATGCTTGTCATTCAGGCCAAAGAGTTCAATCTTGGTTTCATCAGACCAGAGAATCATGTTTCTCATGGTCTGAGAGTTCTTTAGATGCTTTTTGGCAAACTCCAAGCGGGCTGTCATGTGCCTTTCACTGAGGAGTGGCTTCAGTCTGGCCACTCTACCATAAAGGCCTGAATGGTGGAGTGCTGCAGAGATGGTTGTCCTTCTGGTAGGTTCTCCCATCTCCACAGGGGAACTCTGGAGCTCTGTCAGAGTGACCGTCAGATTCTTGGTCACCTCCCTGACCAAGGCCCTTCTCCCCCAATTGCTCAGTTTGGCCGGGCGGCCGGCTCTAGGAAGAGTCTTGGTGGTTCCAAACGCCTTCCATTTAAGAATGATGGAGGCCACTGTGTTCTTGGGGACCTTCAATGCTGTAGAATATTTTTGGTACCCTTCCCCAGATCTGTGCCTCAACACAATCCTGTCTCGGAGCTCTACGGACAATTCCTTCAACCTCGTGGTTTGGTTTTTGCTCTGACATGCACTGTCAACTGTGGGACCTTATATAGACAGTGTGTGACTTTCCAAATCATGTCCAATCAATTGAATTTACCACAGGTGGACTTGTAGAAACATCTCAATGATGATCAATGGAAACAGGATGCACCTGAGCTCAATTTCACGTCTCATAGCAAAGGGTCTGAATATTTATGTAAATTTGATATTTCTAAAAACCTTATTTTCGCTTTGTCATTATGGGGTATTGTGATGTCATTGTGGGGTATTGTGATGTCATTATGGGGTAGTGTGATGTCATTATGGGGTAGTGTGATGTCATTATGGGGTAGTGTGTGTAGATTGAGGAAAATAATTCATTTAAATTTAAGAATAAGGCTGTAACAAAATGTGGAGAAAGGGTTTGAATACTTTCCGAATGCACTGTACGCCATAGACACAATATATACAGTATTACCTTTCTCTCTCTCTCAGGGTTCTTTCTCTCCAAGTGGTTACGGCCTGTCTAAGTGTTTCCTTCCAGAGGAGAGTACAGTGATAGCCCTGTACTGTTCTACCGGAGCCAGCCTCCTCCTCCTCCCTCTGGTCCACTGCCTGTGGATAAGAGGTCTTCTCCGGTGCCTCAACTTCTGTCCCATCAGCAAACACAAGTCTCTCTGATCGTCTCAGGTAGAGGTTGTCCCTGACTGCTGAATGATACAGGGTCAGATACTGGATGCTGTCGTCCCTCTGATGCGGAGAGGTGGCTATGCTGTCATCCCTGTCATGTAGAGAGGTAGCTATGCTGTCGTCTCTCTCATGCAGAGAGGTAGCTATGCTGTCATCCCTGTCATGCAGAGAGGTGGCTATGCTGTCATCCCTGTCGTGCAGAGAGGTGGCTATGCTGTCATCCCTGTCGTGCAGAGAGGTGGCTATGCTGTCATCCCTGTCATGCAGAGAGGTGGCTACGATGTCGTCCCTGTCATGCAGAGAGGTGGCTATGCTGTCATCCCTCTCATGCAGAGAGATGGCTATGCTGTCATCCCTGTCGTGCAGAGAGGTGGCTATGCTGTCATCCCTGTCGTGCAGAGAGGTGGCTATGCTGTCGTCCCTGTCATGCAGAGAGGTGGCTACGCTGTCATCCCTCTCATGCAGAGAGGTGGCTATGCTGTCGTCCCTGTCATGCAGAGAGGTGGCTATGCTGTCATCCCTGTCATGTAGAGAGGTGGCTATGCTGTCATCCCTGTCATGTAGAGAGGTGGCTATGCTGTCGTCCCTCTCATGCAGAGAGGTGGCTATGCTGTCATCCCTGTCATGTAGAGAGGTGGCTATGCTGTTGTCCCTCTCATGCAGAGAGGTGGCTATGCTGTCGTCCCTCTCATGCAGAGAGGTGGCTATGCTGTCGTCCCTGTCATGTAGAGAGGTGGCTATGCTGTCATCCCTGTCATGCAGAGGTGGCAGACGCTCCTACCGGAGCGCTACCGGTACCTGCTTCACACTATAGAACCGAACCGTACTCTGCTGGCTCAGATATTTTATTTTGTTCAATTGTCCTTTCCAGTATGGTTCCAGGAACTATGATTGTTGCATTACCAGGCTCGCCCAGTACAGCTCTACTCGGGTTAGTAGTGTGAAAAGGGTAAAGAGTTCTCCCAGGGGTAGTGTTGACCAACTCTGCCCTAATAGTACCTTAACCATTAGTATTGGGGATATACGGTAATCTGATTCTAGATCTGTAGTTAAGGACAGCTTCTACCTGGAGAGCACCTGTGTGTTGGAATCACGTTGGCTCTATTCATTCTATTTCTATCTGCAACGTTTGGCTACTGAATGTGGTGCAGGAAATACGGTGGCCCCGCCCTCTGAAAAGTATTACAGTTCACCGTCTCCTATCTGGGGCCTGTATTCATTAAACCATCTCAGAGCAGTAGTGCTGATCTAGGATCAGGCTATTCCTGTCCATGTCATCTCATTCATTATGATCTCAAAAGGCTAAACTGATCCTAGGTCAGCAGTCCTACTCTGAATGAAGGTTTATGACTATAGGCTCTGATCTCTACGGACTGTATACAGTGGGGCAAAAAAGTATTTAGTCAGCCACCAATTGTGCAAGTTCTCCCATTTAAAAATACTTATTTTCCACCATAATTTGCAAATAAATTCATTAAAAATCCTACAATGGGATTTTCTGGATTTTTTTTCTCATTTTGTCTGTCATAGTTGAAGTGTCCCTATGATGAAAATTACAGGCCTCTCTCATATTTTTAAGTGGGAGAATTTGCACAATTGGTGGCTGACTAAATACTTTTTTGCCCCACTGTATACAGTACAGAAGTCTGATACAAGATATGGAAGCGTATGTCTTCAACCAGCATTTGATGTACAGTATTTAAAGACACACACACACACACACACACACACACACACACACACACACACACACACACACTATGGTCCTAATGTGTTCATGTGCTTCTTTTAAGGCCGTTGTTTTACGGCAGGTTTTTTCTCTGTGTAAAATCCCTGATGTAAATACTAATAAAAAGCAGATTATTTGTCAACAGTATTCAGTTCAGGTGAATTTGTTGTGACTATCGATCAATTCATGCCATTTCTATCTGCAACGTTTGTCTGAATGTGGTGCAGGAAATATGGTGGCCCCCCTGAAAAGTATTAAAGTTCACAGCACCATCTAGTGGTGGAAACACTTTCTATTACAGCGGGTTGACATCGGTTAATTAACCAGGAACTAACAGGCATGAAACTGTGACTGAGCTTTTAACAGTTTAACAGTGTATTACCACCGTAGTGACACGGTAACTCGGTAAAGAAAGTGAAACGTGTGCAGGTTTGTTGTTAAAAAGGATCCTATTTATGAAACGGTCACCGTCCATACATCACATATGAAGTGACTTCACTAAAAGACGTAAAACAGAGACGGGCTTTAAACGTTGCTGCTTCAACCTAGACCCCTGTAACTCCAGAGAAATACAACTTACAACAGGACCCCGTAGGACTCTGGTCAAAAGTAGTGCACTATATAGGGAATAGGGTTCTATAAAGGTAGTGCACTATATAGGGAATAGGGTTCGATAAAGGTAGTGCACTATATAGGGAATAGGGTGCCATTTGAGATGCAATCATTAACTGACTACAGACACACTGGCCATGTCCAAATATCCATACTAGCGTACTAAATAGTATGCGGGGGGGAAAAAACAGTACTCGGTCGGTAGCAGAATACATTGTGACTCCTGTTTGCCACATTTTTAATTTAGGTCTAGAAGACACTGTGTGCCCTCAGACATGGAGGGGGGTCAAAGGTCATTCAGCTATCCAAGAATAACAGAGCCCCCTTTAAATGGTTCAAACAGCCGACCAATCAGCCTGTTACAAGTGCTAAGCAAACTTTAGGAGGAAATTGTGTTTGATCAAATACAAAGTTATTTGACAGAAAACAAATGAACAGACAGACTTTCAGCATGCTTATAGGGAAGGGCACTCAACATGCTCGGCACTGACTGATGATTGGCTGAAAGAAATTGATAGTAAGCAGATTGTGAGAGCTGTTTTGTTTGTACTTCAGTGGGCTTTTGATGTCATTGATCATAACCTATTGCTGAAAAAAAAACATAGGTGTTATGGATTTGTATCCTCTGCCTTATCATGGATTGAGAGTTAACACAGGGGGCTTTCGTTAGTAGAGACTCGTGCAAATTCAGTTGGGTGTGGTGTACCGCAGGGCAGCCGGCTAGGGACATTATTGTTTTCTGTTTTTACAAATGACCTTGAATAATGCCCGTGAGTCTGTATAACAGTATACATGTCAGCTACAACAGTAAAATAAATAACTGGCACCCTTAACATAGGGCTCCAGTCAGTTTTAAAAATGTGTAACTAGCAATAGGGTGATGCTAAACATCACAAAAACAAAGAGCATAATTTTTTGGGCCCAAATCACTCACTCAATGCTAAACTTAATTTAGATCTATTATTGAATAATGTGGCGATTGAGCAAATTTAAGAGACTAAACTGCTGGGTGTAACCCCCCCCAAATAGCAAACTGTCATGATCAAAACATACTCAACTGTTGCTAAAATGGTAAGAGGTCTGTCCATGTTAGGGCTTTGCTCTGCCTTCTTGACATCTCAGTCAAGTGACCATACAGTACCAGTCAAATGTTTGGACACAACTACTCATTCAATGATTTTTCTTTATTGTAGAATAATATAGTGAAGACATCTAAACTATGAAATAACACATATGGAATAATGTAGTGACCAAAAAAGTGTTAAACAAATCAAAATATATTTTATATTTAAGATTCTTCAAAGTAGCCACCCTTTGCCTTGATGACAGCCTTTGCACACTCTTGGCATTCTCTCAACCAGCTTCAAATCACCTGGAATGCATTTCAATTAACAGGTGTGCATTGTTAAAAGTTAATTTGTGGAATTTCTTTCCTTCTTAATGTGTTTGAGCCAATCAGTTGTGTTGTGACATGGTAGGGGTGGTACACAGAAGATAGCCCTATTTGGTAAAAGACCAAGTCCATATTATGGCAAGAACAGCTCAAATAAGCAAAGAGAAACGACAGTCCATCATTACTTTAAGACATGAAGGTCAGTCAATCCGGAAAATGTCAAGAACTTTGAAATTTCCTTCAAGTGCAGTTGCAAAAACCATCAAGCGCTATGATGAAACTGGCTCTCATGAGGACCGCCACAGGAAAGGAAGACCCAGAGTTACCTCTGCTGCAGAGGATAAGTTCATTAGAGTTACCAGCCTCAGAAATTGCAGCCCAAATAAATGCTTCACAGTGTTCAAGTAACAGACACATGTCAACATCAATTGTTCAGAGGAGACTGCGTGAGTCAGGCCTTCATGGTTGAATTGCTGCAAAGAAACCACTACTAAAGGACACCAATAAGAAGAAGAGACATGCTTGGGCCAAGAAACACGAGCATTGGACATTAGACCGGTGGAAAACTATCCTTTGGTCTGATGAGTCCAAATTTGAGTAGGTGAACGGATGATCTCTGCATGTGTGGTTCCCACCGTGAAGCATGGAGGAGGAGGTGTGATGGTGCTTTGCTGTTTGTATTTATTATGGATTCCCATTAGCTGCTGCATTCAGACTGTGTGCCCTGTGTGCCCTCCACCACATATATACAGTACAAAATCTGTGTGTGAATGTTTGTGTTGCTTCACTGTTCCGCTGTTCATTAAGGTGTTTTATCTGTTTTTTGCGTCAGTTACTTGATGTGGAATAGATGTAGTCATGGCTTTATGTAGTACTGTGTGCCTCCCATAGTCTGTTCTGGACTTGGGGACTGTGAAGAGACCTCTGGTGGCATGTCTTGTGGGGTATGCATGGGTGTCTGAGCTGTGTGCCGGTAGTTTAGACAGACAGCTCGGTGCATTCAACATGTCAATACCTCTCACAAATACAAGCAGTGATGAAGTCAATCTCTCCTCCACTTTGAGCCAGGAGAGATTGACATGCATATTATTAATATTAGCTCTCTGTGTACATCCAAGGGCCAAGAACACATTCTTATTTTCAATGACGGCCTAGGAACAGTGGGTTAACTGCCTTGTTCAGGGGCAGAACGACAGATTTTTACCTTGTCAGCTCAGGGATTCAATCTTGCAACCTTACGGTTAACTAGTCCAACGCTCTAACCACCTGCCTCACGAGGAGCCCGCCTGTTACGCGGTAAGAAGCCAAGGTAAGTTGCTAGCTAGCATTAAACTTATCTTATAAAAAACAATCAATCAATCAATCATAATCACTAGTTATAACTACACATGGTTGATGATATTACTAGTTTATCTAGCGTGTCCTGCGTTGCATATAATCGATGCAGTGCGCATTCGCGAAAAAGGACTGTCGTTGCTCCAACGTGTACCTAACCATAAACATCAATGCCTTTCTTAAAATCAATACAAGAAGTATATATTTTTACTAATTTGCCAGAATTTTACGTAATTATGACATAACATTGAAGGTTGTGTAATGTAACAGGAATATTTAGACTTATGGATGCCACCCGTTAGATAAAATACGGAACGGTTCCGTATTTCACTGAAAGAATAAACGTCTTGTTTTCGAGATGATAGTTTCCGGATTCGACCATATTAATGACCTAAGGTTCGTATTTCTGTGTGTTATTATGTTGTAACTAAGTCTATGATTTGATAGAGCAGTCTGACTGGCAGTCTGACTGAGCGATGGTGGGCACCAGCAGCAGGCTTGTAAGCATTCATTCAAACAGCACTTTCGTGCGTTTTGCCAGCAGCTCTGCTGTTTATGAATTCAAGCCTATCAACTCCCGAGATTAGGCTGGAGTAACCGATGTGAAATGGCTAGCTAGTTAACGGGGTGCGCGCTAATAGCGTTTCAAACGTCACTCGCTCTGAGACTTGGAGTAGTTGTTCCCCTTGCTCTGCATGGGTAACGCTGCTTCGAGGGTGGCTGTTGTCGATGTGTTCCTGGTTCGAGCCCAGGTAGGAGCGAGGAGAGGGACGGAAGCTATACTGTTACACTGGCAATACTAACGTGCCTATAAGAACATTGAATAGTCAAAGGTATATGAAATACAAATGGTATAGAGAGAAATAGTCCTATAATTCCTATAATGACTACAACCTAAAACTTCTTACCTGGGAATATTGAAGACTCATGTTAAAAGGAACCACCAGGTTTCATATGTTCTCATGTTCTGAGCAAGGAACTTAAACGTTAGCTTTCTTACATGGCACATATTGCACTTTTACTTTCTTCTCCAACACTTTGTTTTTGCATTATTTAAAACAAATTGAACATGTTTCATTATTTATTTGAGGCTAAATTGATTTTATTGATGTATTATATGAAGTTAAAACAAGTGTTCATTCAGTATTGTTGTAATTGTCATTATTACAAATAAATAAATAAAAAGCGGCAGAGTTCAATCGGTATCGGCTTTATTTGGTCCTCCAATAATCGGTATCGGCATTGAAAAATCATAATCGGTCGACCTCTAATAGAGACACTATATACACTACAGAGACACTATATACACACTATAGAGACACTATATAAACACTATAGACACTGTATATACTACAGATACACTATATACACACAACAGAGACACTATATACACTATAGAGACACTATATACACTACAGAGACACTATATACACACTATAGACACTGTATACACTACAGATACACTATATACACACAACAGAGAGACTATATAGACTACAGAGACACTATATAAACACTATAGACACTATATACACTACAGATACACTATATACACTACAGAGACACTATATACACTACAGAGACACTATATACACCATAGAGACACTATATACACTATAGAGACACTATATACACTATAGAGACACTATATACACTATAGAGACACTATATACACTATATATACTACAGAGACACTATATACACTACAGAGACACTATATACACTACAGGGACACTATATACACTATAGAGACACTATATACACTATATAGACACTATATACACTACAGAGACACTATATACACTACAGAGACACTATATACACTATAGAGACACTATATACACTATAGAGACACTATATACACCATAGAGACACTATATACACTACAGAGACACTATATACACTACAGGGACACTATATACACTATATACACCATAGAGACACTATAGAGACACTATATACACCATAGAGACACTATATACACCATAGAGACACTATATACACTATAGAGACACTATATACACTACAGAGACACTATATACACTACAGAGACACTATATACACTACAGAGACACTATATACACCATAGAGACACTATATACACCATAGATACACTATATACACACTACAGAGACACTATATAAACTACAGGGACAATATATAAACTACAGGGACACTATATACACTATATAAACTATAGGGACACTATATACACTACAGGGACACTATATAAACTATATACACTATAGAGACACTATATACACTATACAGATACTATAGAGACAGTATACCCTCCATACAAACTATAGAGACTATAAACACTAGAGAGACTAGAAACACTATAGAGACTAGAGAGACTAGAGAGACTAGAGAGACTAGAAACACTAGAGAGACTAGACACACTAGAGAGACTAGACACACTAGAGACACTATAGAGACTAGAGACACTATAGAGACTAGAGACACTAGAGAGACTAGAGACACTATAGAGACTATAAACACTAGAGAGACTAGAAACACTAGAGAGACTAGAGACACTATAGAGACTAGAGACACTAGAGAGACTAGAAACACCAGAGAGACTAGAGACACTAGAGAGACTAGACACACTAGAGACACTATAGAGACTAGAGACACTATAGAGACTAGAGACACTATAGAGACTAGAGACACTATAGAGACTAGAGACACTATAGAGACTAGAGACACTATAGAGACTAGAGACACTATAGAGACTAGAGACACTATAGAGACTAGAGACACTATAGAGACTAGAGACACTATAGAGACTAGAGACACTATAGAGACTAGAGACACTATAGAGACTAGAAACACTAGAGAGACTAGAGACACTATAGAGACTAGAGACACTATAGAGACTAGAGACACTATAGAGACTAGAAACACTAGAGAGACTAGAGACACTATAGAGACTAGAGAGACTAGAGAGACTAGACACACTAGAGAGACTAGACACACTAGAAAGACTAGAGAGACTAGACACACTAGAGAGACTAGACACACTAGAGAGACTAGAAACACTAGAGAGACTAGACACACTAGAGAGACTAGAGAGACTAGACACACTATAGAGACTAGAGAGACTAGACACACTAGAGAGACTAGACACACTAGAGAGACTAGAGACACTATAGAGACTATAAACACTAGAGAGACTAGAGACACTATAGAGACTAGAGACACTATAGAGACTAGAGACACTATAGAGACTAGAGACACTATAGAGACTAGAGACACTATAGAGACTAGAGACACTATAGAGACTAGAGACACTATAGAGACTAGAGACACTATAGAGACTAGAGACACTATAGAGACTAGAGACACTATAGAGACTAGAAACACTAGGGAGACTAGAGACACTATAGAGACTAGAGACACTATAGAGACTAGAGACACTATAGAGACTAGAGACACTATAGAGACTAGAGACACTATAGAGACTAGAAACACTAGAGAGACTAGAGACACTATAGAGACTAGAAACACTAGAGAGACTAGAGACACTATAGAGACTAGAGACACTATAGAGACTAGAGACAATATAGAGACTAGAGACACTAGAGAGACTAGAAACACTAGAGAGACTAGACACACTAGAGAGACTAGAAACACTATAGAGACTAGAGAGACTAGAGAGACTAGACACACTAGAGAGACTAGAAACACTAGAGAGACTAGACACACTAGAGAGACTAGACACACTAGAGAGACTAGACACACCAGAGAGACTAGACACACTAGAGAGACTAGACACACCAGAGAGACTAGAAACACTAGAGAGACTAGACACACTAGAGAGACTAGACACACTATAGAGACTAGAGAGACTAGACACACTAGAGAGACTAGAAACACTAGAGAGACTAGACACACTAGAGAGACTAGACACACTAGAGAGACTAGACACACTATAGAGACTAGAGAGACTAGACACACTAGAGAGACTAGACACACTAGAGAGACTAGACACACTAGAGAGACTAGAGAGACTAGACACACTAGAGAGACTAGACACACTAGAGAGACTAGACACACTAGAGAGACTAGACACACTAGAGAGACTAGACACACTATAGAGACTAGAGAGACTAGAGAGACTAGACACACTAGAGAGACTAGACACACTATAGAGACTAGACACACTATAGAGACTAGAGAGACTAGACACACTAGAGAGACTAGACACACTAGAGAGACTAGAGAGACTAGAGAGACTAGACACACTAGAGAGACTAGACACACTAGAGAGACTAGACACACTATAGAGACTAGAGAGACTAGCGAGACTAGACACACTAGAGAGACTAGACACACTAGAGAGACTAGACACACTAGAGAGACTAGAGAGACTAGAGAGACTAGACACACTAGAGAGACTAGACACACTAGAGAGACTAGACACACTATAGAGACTAGAGAGACACACTAGAGAGACTAGACACACTAGAGAGACTAGACACACTAGAGAGACTAGACACACTAGAGAGACTAGACACACTAGAGAGACTAGACACACTATAGAGACTAGACACACTAGAGAGACTAGACACACTAGAGAGACTAGACACACTAGAGAGACTAGACACACTAGAGAGACTAGACACACTAGAGAGACTAGACACACTAGAGAGACTAGACACACTAGAGACTAGACACACTAGAGAGACTAGACACACTAGAGACTAGACACACTAGAGAGACTAGACACACTAGAGAGACTAGACACACTAGAGACTAGACACACTAGAGAGACTAGACACACTATAGAGACTAGACACACTAGAGAGACTAGACACACTATAGAGACTAGACACACTAGAGAGACTAGACACACTAGAGAGACTAGACACACTATAGACACTAGAGAGACTAGACACACTAGAGAGACTAGACACACTAGAGAGACTAGACACACTAGAGAGACTAGACACACTAGAGAGACTAGACACACTAGAGAGACTAGACACACTATAGAGACTAGACACACTAGAGAGACTAGACACACTAGAGAGACTAGACACACTAGAGAGACTAGACACACCAGAGACTAGACACACTAGAGAGACTAGACACACTAGAGAGACTAGACACACTATAGAGACTAGAGAGACTAGACACACTAGAGAGACTAGACACACCAGAGACTAGACACACTAGAGAGACTAGACGCACTAGAGAGACTAGACACACTAGAGAGACTAGACACACTAGAGAGACTAGACACACTAGAGAGACTAGACACACTAGAGAGACTAGACACACTAGAGAGACTAGACACACTAGAGAGACTAGACACACTAGAGAGACTAGACACACTATAGAGACTAGACACACTAGAGAGACTAGACACACTAGAGAGACTAGACACACTATAGAGACTAGACACACTAGAGAGACTAGACACACTAGAGAGACTAGACACACTAGAGACTAGACATACTAGAGAGACTAGACACACTAGAGAGACTAGACACACTAGAGAGACTAGACACACTAGAGAGACTAGACACACTAGAGAGACTAGACACACTAGAGAGACTAGACACACTAGAGAGACTAGACACACTAGAGAGACTAGACACACTAGAGAGACTAGACACACTAGAGAGACTAGACACACTAGAGAGACTAGACACACTATAGAGACTAGAGAGACTAGACACACTAGAGAGACTAGACACACTAGAGAGACTAGACACACTAGAGAGACTAGACACACTAGAGAGACTAGACACACTAGAGAGACTAGACACACTAGAGAGACTAGACACACTAGAGACTAGACACACTAGAGAGACTAGACACACTAGAGAGACTAGACACACTAGAGAGACTAGACACACTAGAGAGACTAGACACACTATAGAGACTAGACACACTAGAGAGACTAGACACACTAGAGAGACTAGACACACTAGAGAGACTAGACACACTAGAGAGACTAGACACACTAGAGAGACTAGACACACTAGAGACTAGACATACTAGAGAGACTAGACACACTAGAGAGACTAGACACACTATAGAGACTAGACACACTAGAGAGACTAGACACACTAGAGAGACTAGACACACTAGAGACTAGACATACTAGAGAGACTAGACACACTAGAGAGACTAGACACACTATAGAGACTAGACACACTAGAGAGACTAGACACACTAGAGAGACTAGACACACTAGAGAGACTAGACACACTAGAGAGACTAGACACACTAGAGAGACTAGACACACTAGAGAGACTAGACACACTAGAGAGACTAGACACACTAGAGAGACTAGACACACTAGAGAGACTAGACACACTAGAGCGACTAGACACACTAGAGCGACTAGACACACTAGAGAGACTAGACAGACTAGAGAGACTAGACACACTAGAGAGACTAGACACACTAGAGAGACTAGACATACTAGAGGGACTAGACACACTAGAGAGACTAGACACACTAGAGAGACTAGACACACTAGAGAGACTAGACACACTAGAGGGACTAGACACACTAGAGAGACTAGACACACTAGAGAGACTAGACACACTAGAGGGACTAGACACACTATAGAGACTAGACACACTAGAGAGACTAGACACACTAGAGAGACTAGACACACTAGAGAGACTAGACACACCAGAGACTAGACACACTAGAGAGACTAGACACACTAGAGAGACTAGACACACTATAGAGACTAGACACACTATAGAGACTAGACACACTATAGAGACTAGAGAGACTAGATACACTAGAGAGACTAGACATACTAGAGGGACTAGACACACTAGAGAGACTAGACACACTAGAGGGACTAGACACACTAGAGAGACTAGACACACTAGAGAGACTAGACACACTAGAGACTAGACATACTAGAGAGACTAGAGACTAGACACACTAGAGAGACTAGACATACTAGAGAGACTAGACACACTAGAGACTAGACATACTAGAGAGACTAGAGAGACTAGACATACTAGAGGGACTAGACACACTAGAGAGACTAGACACACTAGAGAGACTAGACACACTAGAGAGACTAGACACACTAGAGAGACTAGACACACTAGAGACTAGACATACTAGAGAGACTAGACACACTAGAGAGACTAGACACACTATAGAGACTAGACACACTAGAGAGACTAGACACACTAGAGAGACTAGACACACTAGAGACTAGACATACTAGAGAGACTAGACACACTAGAGAGACTAGACACACTAGAGAGACTAGACACACTATAGAGACTAGCGAGACTAGACACACTAGAGAGACTAGACACACTAGAGAGACTAGACACACTAGAGAGACTAGACACACTAGAGAGACTAGACACACTAGAGAGACTAGACACACTAGAGAGACTAGACACACTAGAGAGACTAGACACACTAGAGAGACTAGACACACTATAGAGACTAGACACACTAGAGAGACTAGACACACTAGAGAGACTAGACACACTATAGAGACTAGACACACTAGAGAGACTAGACACACTAGAGAGACTAGACACACTAGAGAGACTAGACACACTAGAGACTAGACATACTAGAGAGACTAGACACACTAGAGAGACTAGACACACTATAGAGACTAGACACACTAGAGAGACTAGACACACTAGAGAGACTAGACACACTAGAGACTAGACACACTAGAGAGACTAGACACACTAGAGAGACTAGACACACTAGAGAGACTAGACACACTAGAGAGACTAGACACACTAGAGAGACTAGACACACTATAGAGACTAGAGAGACTAGACACACTAGAGAGACTAGACACACTAGAGAGACTAGACACACTAGAGAGACTAGACACACTAGAGAGACTAGACACACTAGAGAGACTAGACACACTAGAGAGACTAGACACACTAGAGAGACTAGACACACTAGAGACTAGACACACTAGAGAGACTAGACACACTAGAGAGACTAGACACACTAGAGAGACTAGACACACTAGAGAGACTAGACACACTAGAGAGACTAGACACACTATAGAGACTAGACACACTAGAGAGACTAGACACACTAGAGAGACTAGACACACTAGAGAGACTAGACACACTATAGAGACTAGACACACTAGAGAGACTAGACACACTAGAGAGACTAGACACACTAGAGACTAGACATACTAGAGAGACTAGACACACTAGAGAGACTAGACACACTATAGAGACTAGACACACTAGAGAGACTAGACACACTAGAGAGACTAGACACACTAGAGACTAGACATACTAGAGAGACTAGACACACTAGAGAGACTAGACACACTAGAGAGACTAGACACACTAGAGAGACTAGACACACTATAGAGACTAGACACACTAGAGAGACTAGACACACTAGAGAGACTAGACACACTATAGAGACTAGAGAGACTAGACACACTAGAGAGACTAGACACACTAGAGAGACTAGACACACTAGAGAGACACACTAGAGAGACTAGACACACTAGAGAGACATACTAGAGGGACTAGACACACTAGAGAGACTAGACACACTAGAGAGACTAGACACACTAGAGAGACTAGACACACTAGAGACTAGACATACTAGAGAGACTAGACACACTAGAGAGACTAGACACACTAGAGAGACTAGACACACTAGAGAGACTAGACACACTATAGAGACCAGACACACTAGAGACTAGACACACTAGAGAGACTAGACACACTAGAGAGACTAGACACACTATAGAGACTAGACACACTAGAGAGACTAGACACACTAGAGAGACTAGACACACTAGAGAGACTAGACACACTAGAGAGACTAGACACACTAGAGACTAGACATACTAGAGAGACTAGACACACTAGAGAGACTAGACACACTATAGAGACTAGACACACTAGAGAGACTAGACACACTAGAGAGACTAGACACACTATAGAGACTAGACACACTAGAGAGACTAGACACACTAGAGAGACTAGACACACTAGAGAGACTAGACACACTAGAGAGACTAGACACACTAGAGACTAGACACACTAGAGAGACTAGACACACTAGAGAGACTAGACACACTAGAGAGACTAGACACACTAGAGAGACTAGAGAGACTAGACACACTAGAGAGACTAGACACACTAGAGAGACTAGACACACTAGAGAGACTAGACACACCAGAGACTAGACACACCAGAGAGACTAGACACACTAGAGAGACTAGACACACTATAGAGACTAGACACACTAGAGAGACTAGACACACTAGAGAGACTAGACACACTAGAGAGACTAGACACACTATAGAGACTAGACACACCAGAGACTAGACACACCAGAGAGACTAGACACACTAGAGAGACTAGACACACTAGAGAGACTAGAGAGACTAGACACACTAGAGAGACTAGACACACCAGAGACTAGACACACCAGAGAGACTAGAGAGACTAGACACACTAGAGAGACTAGACACACCAGAGACTAGACACACTAGAGAGACTAGACACACTAGAGAGACTAGACACACTAGAGAGACTAGACACACCAGAGACTAGACACACTAGAGAGACTAGACACACTAGAGAGACTAGACACACTAGAGAGACTAGACACACTATAGAGACTAGACACACTAGAGAGACTAGACACACTAGAGAGACACACTAGAGGGACTAGACACACTAGAGAGACTAGACACACTAGAGAGACTAGACACACTAGAGAGACTAGACACACTAGAGGGACTAGACACACTAGAGGGACTAGACACACTAGAGAGACTAGACACACTAGAGAGACTAGACACACTATAGAGACTAGACACACTAGAGAGACTAGACACACTAGAGAGACTAGACACACTAGAGAGACTAGACACACTAGAGAGACTAGACACACTAGAGAGACTAGACACACTAGAGAGACTAGACACACTATAGAGACTAGACACACTATAGAGACTAGAGAGACTAGATACACTAGAGAGACTAGACATACTAGAGGGACTAGACACACTAGAGAGACTAGACACACTAGAGAGACTAGACACACTAGAGGGACTAGACACACTAGAGAGACTAGACACACTAGAGGGACTAGACACACTAGAGAGACTAGACACACTAGAGACTAGACATACTAGAGATACTAGAGAGACTAGACACACTAGAGACTAGAGAGACTAGAGAGACTAGAGAGACTAGACATACTAGAGGGACTAGACACACTAGAGAGACTAGACACACTATAGAGACTAGACACACTAGAGAGACTAGACACACTAGAGAGACTAGACACACTAGAGAGACTAGACATACTATAGAGACTAGACACACTAGAGAGACTAGACACACTAGAGAGACTAGACACACTAGAGAGACTAGACATACTATAGAGACTAGACACACCAGAGACTAGACACACTAGAGAGACTAGACACACTATAGAGACTAGACACACTAGAGAGACTAGACACACTAGAGAGACTAGACACACTAGAGAGACTAGACACACTAGAGAGACTAGACACACTAGAGACTAGACACACCAGAGACTAGACACACTATAGAGACTAGACACACTATAGTAACCATAGAGACTAGACACACTATAGAGACTAGACACACTATAGAGACTAGACACACTATAGACACACCAGAGACTAGACACACCAGAGACTAGACACACTATAGAGACTAGACACACTAGAGAGACTAGACACACCAGAGACTAGACACATTAGAGACTAGACACACTATAGACACACCAGAGACTAGACACACTATAGACACACCAGAGACTAGACACACCAGAGACTGGACACACTATAGACACACCAGAGACTAGACACACTATAGACACTATAGAGACTAGACACACCAGAGACTAGACACACTATAGACACACCAGAGACTAGACACACTATAGACACACCAGAGACTAGACACACCAGACACTGGACACACTATAGACACACCAGAGACTGGACACACTATAGACACACCAGAGACTAGACACATTAGAGACTAGACACACTATAGACACACCAGAGACTACACACACTATAGACACACCAGAGACTAGACACACCAGAGACTAGACACACTATAGACACACCAGAGACTAGACACACCAGAGACTGGACACACTATAGACACACCAGAGACTAGACACACTATAGACACACCAGAGACTAGACACACTATAGACACACCAGAGACTAGACACACCAGAGACCAGACACACTATAGACACACCAGAGACTAGACACATTAGAGACTAGACACACTATAGACACACCAGAGACTAGACACACCAGAGACTAGACACACTATAGACACACCAGAGACTAGACACACCAGAGACTAGACACACTAGAGAGACTAGACACACTAGAGAGACTAGACACACTAGAGAGACTAGACACACTAGAGAGACTAGACACACCAGACACACCAGAGACTAGACACACTATAGAGACTAGACACACTATAGTAACCATAGAGACTAGACACACTATAGAGACTAGACACACTATAGAGACTAGACACACTATAGAGACTAGACACACTAGAGAGACTAGACACACTATAGACACACCAGAGACTAGACACACCAGAGACTAGACACACTATAGAGACTAGACACACTAGAGAGACTAGACACACTAGAGAGACTAGACACACTAGAGAGACTAGACACACCAGAGACTAGACACACTAGAGAGACTAGACACACTAGAGAGACTAGACACACTAGAGAGACTAGACACACTATAGAGACTAGACACACTAGAGAGACTAGACACACTAGAGAGACACACTAGAGGGACTAGACACACTAGAGAGACTAGACACACTAGAGAGACTAGACACACTAGAGAGACTAGACACACTAGAGAGACTAGACACACTAGAGAGACTAGACACACTAGAGAGACTAGACACACTAGAGAGACTAGACACACTATAGAGACTAGACACACTATAGAGACTAGACACACTAGAGAGACTAGACACACTAGAGAGACTAGACACACTAGAGAGACTAGACACACTAGAGAGACTAGACACACTAGAGAGACTAGACACATTATAGAGACTAGACACACTATAGAGACTAGAGAGACTAGATACACTAGAGAGACTAGACATACTAGAGGGACTAGACACACTAGAGAGACTAGACACACTAGAGGGACTAGACACACTAGAGAGACTAGACACACTAGAGGGACTAGACACACTAGAGAGACTAGACACACTAGAGACTAGACATACTAGAGATACTAGAGAGACTAGACACACTAGAGACTAGAGAGACTAGAGAGACTAGACATACTAGAGGGACTAGACACACTAGAGAGACTAGACACACTATAGAGACTAGACACACTAGAGAGACTAGACACACTAGAGAGACTAGACACACTAGAGAGACTAGACATACTATAGAGACTAGACACACTAGAGAGACTAGACACACTAGAGAGACTAGACACACTAGAGAGACTAGACATACTATAGAGACTAGACACACCAGAGACTAGACACACTAGAGAGACTAGACACACTATAGAGACTAGACACACTAGAGAGACTAGACACACTAGAGAGACTAGACACACTAGAGAGACTAGACACACTAGAGAGACTAGACACACTAGAGACTAGACACACCAGAGACTAGACACACTATAGAGACTAGACACACTATAGTAACCATAGAGACTAGACACACTATAGAGACTAGACACACTAGAGACTAGACACACCAGAGACTAGACACACTATAGAGACTAGACACACTATAGTAACCATAGAGACTAGACACACTATAGAGACTAGACACACTATAGAGACTAGACACACTATAGACACACCAGAGACTAGACACACCAGAGACTAGACACACTATAGAGACTAGACACACTAGAGAGACTAGACACACCAGAGACTAGACACATTAGAGACTAGACACACTATAGACACACCAGAGACTAGACACACTATAGACACACCAGAGACTAGACACACCAGAGACTGGACACACTATAGACACACCAGAGACTAGACACACCAGAGACTAGACACACTATAGACACTATAGAGACTAGACACACCAGAGACTAGACACACTATAGACACACCAGAGACTAGACACACTATAGACACACCAGAGACTAGACACACCAGAGACTGGACACACTATAGACACACCAGAGACTGGACACACTATAGACACACCAGAGACTAGACACATTAGAGACTAGACACACTATAGACACACCAGAGACTACACACACTATAGACACACCAGAGACTAGACACACCAGAGACTAGACACACTATAGACACACCAGAGACTAGACACACCAGAGACTGGACACACTATAGACACACCAGAGACTAGACACACTATAGACACACCAGAGACTAGACACACTATAGACACACCAGAGACTAGACACACCAGAGACCAGACACACTATAGACACACCAGAGACTAGACACATTAGAGACTAGACACACTATAGACACACCAGAGACTAGACACACCAGAGACTAGACACACTATAGACACACCAGAGACTAGACACACCAGAGACTAGACACACTATAGAGACTAGACACACTAGAGAGACTAGACACACTAGAGAGACTAGACACACTAGAGAGACTAGACACACTAGAGACTAGACACACCAGAGACTAGACACACTATAGAGACTAGACACACTATAGTAACCATAGAGACTAGACACACTATAGAGACTAGACACACTATAGAGACTAGACACACTATAGAGACTAGACACACTAGAGAGACTAGACACACTATAGACACACCAGAGACTAGACACACCAGAGACTAGACACACTATAGAGACTAGACACACTAGAGAGACTAGACACACCAGAGACTAGACACATTAGAGACTAGACACACTAGAGAGACTAGACACACCAGAGACTAGACACATTAGAGACTAGACACACTATAGACACACCAGAGACTAGACACACCAGAGACTGGACACACTATAGACACACCAGAGACTAGACACACCAGAGACTAGACACACTATAGACACACCAGAGACTAGACACACCAGAGACTGGACACACTATAGACACACCAGAGACTAGACACACCAGAGACTGGACACACTATAGACACACCAGAGACTAGACACATTAGAGACTAGACACACTATAGACACACCAGAGACTAGACACACTATAGACACACCAGAGACTAGACACACCAGAGACTAGACACACTATAGAGACACTTTTTCTATTTTTATTTTATTTTTTTAAGTCACGATCGTCCCCAGCAACAGGTCAACTGGGCCAGAGAAGCGGTCGTTACCATACCAACAGCTTCAGTCAGTCCCCACTTAGCACAGCCGCCAGTTCAACGTGTCGTTGTGATTTCCATTTGGTTGAGTTGTCATCGTCGTGGCATCCTCATCATCTCATTGATTTGTAGGTGGGTTGAAATGATGTGGATTCAACCAGTCTTTGGTAAACAGCATTTCCTAGTTAACCCTTGGTGTGCTGTTGACCTCGTGTTCCTCTTGGTGCACTGCATCGGGAGGCATAACACTCTCTCTCTCTCTCTGTCTCACACAATCTCTCTCTCTCTCTCTCTGTCTCACACAATCTCTCTCTCTCTCTCTCTGTCTCACACAATCTCTCTCTCTCTCTCTGTCTCACACAATCTCTCTCTCTCTCTCTCTGTCTCACACAATCTCTCTCTCTCTGTCTCACACAATCTCTCTCTCTCTCTCTGTCTCACACAATCTCTCTCTCTCTCTCTCTGACACACTGACACACTCACACATTCACTCTCACACTCTCTCTCTGACTTGCACTCTCACACACTGACTCTCTCTCACACACACACCCTCTCTCACACACACACCCTCTCTCTCACACACACACTCACACTCTGACTCTCTCTCTCTCCCTGACACATTATTAAACATGTATACTTTGTACATATATATTTATATAGACCTATAAATTTACATGTACATACATTTATAAAAGATAACAACTTAGGCACATACACTCGCTCTCTTCCGTCATCATCATCATCATCATCACACACAATGTGACTCTGCGAGTCTATCTTCCTTATATGTACACACGCGCACTCACAGACATCATACATGTACAGATTCTCAGACATACTTCATCATATTGAAAAATAGTTGGCTCCTATTCAAAACAACACCAGGTTGTAACGTTGGACACTTTCAATCAATCTCCAATGTTTGTTTTTTTAACTCTCTTTAAAGCTGTGAAATTAAAACATTTTTAAAAAAGGAGAAAAACTGTGTGTGGTGGGGGGGGGGGGGGGGTGGTTTGAGTCCCATATAGGGCACTACTTTAGAGTCCTATGGGCCCTGGTCAAAAGTAGTGCACTATATAGGGATTAGGCTGTGATCTGTGACACGCCCATGGCGTTCATTCGCTGCAACATCTCATCTTCCTCATCGCAGGTCAGTGGTTCGTTTGCATAATGTATACAGGTATTAGGATTTGTATCCCTATTGTTTGTTTGTTTGTTTGTTTGTTTTTACTAAACAGCATTTCCTTCTATTGTTTTTATTATAAAGCAGAAACCCTGTAGAGAGAAAGTGGAGTCTCTAAAACACTGCAGAGTTGTCTCGTCAGTCTGCTCTGTCACCGCAGTCAGAGAGTCGTCAGTCTGCTCTGTCACCGCAGTCAGAGAGTCGTCAGTCTGCTCTGTCACCGCAGTCAGAGAGTCGTCAGTCTGCTCTGTCACCGCAGTCAGAGAGTCGTCTCGTCAGTCTGCTCTGTCACCGCAGTCAGAGAGTCGTCAGTCTGCTCTGTCACCGCAGTCAGAGAGTCGTCAGTCTGCTCTGTCACCGCAGTCAGAGAGTCGTCAGTCTGCTCTGTCACTGCAGTCAGAGAGTCGTCAGTCTGCTCTGTCACCGCAGTCAGAGAGTCGTCTCGTCAGTCTGCTCTGTCACCGCAGTCAGAGAGTCTGCTCTGTCACCGCAGTCAGAGAGTCGTCTCGTCAGTCTGCTCTGTCACCGCAGTCAGAGAGTCGTCTCGTCAGTCTGCTCTGTCACCGCAGTCAGAGAGTCGTCAGTCTGCTCTGTCACCGCAGTCAGAGAGTCGTCTCGTCAGTCTGCTCTGTCACCGCAGTCAGAGAGTCGTCAGTCTGCTCTGTCACCGCAGTCAGAGAGTCGTCAGTCTGCTCTGTCACCGCAGTCAGAGAGTCGTCTCGTCAGTCTGCTCTGTCACCGCAGTCAGAGAGTCGTCAGTCTGCTCTGTCACTGCAGTCAGAGAGTCGTCAGTCTGCTCTGTCACCGCAGTCAGAGAGTCTGCTCCGTCACCGCAGTCAGAGAGTCGTCAGTCTGCTCTGTCACCGCAGTCAGAGAGTCTGCTCCGTCACCGCAGTCAGAGAGTCGTCAGTCTGCTCTGTCACCGCAGTCAGAGAGTCGTCAGTCTGCTCTGTCACTGCAGTCAGAGAGTCGTCAGTCTGCTCTGTCACTGCAGTCAGAGAGTCGTCTCGTCAGTCTGCTCTGTCACCGCTGCATGTGTTGTAGAGAGGGTTGTTGACATCAAGCTGTACAGCGCAGGTCAAGAGGTCAGATAACATACACCCCAGCTCAATGTACAGGTACAGCCATAATCAAGGCACAAAGATCTACATGTAGATTTCTTTTTCTTTCAATAAAGTAGTTGTACAAAAGAATATTACATTTTACAATCTGTACAGGATACATCAAGAAGCCTTGTTCAGTTCAGTACAAGTATTTTAAGAAACAAACAATAATGACTACATTTTCTCTCTTGACCCTCCCCCCTCTGTCATAGAAGATGTGTCCCCCCTCCTCTGTCATAGAAGATGTGTCCCCCCCTTCTCTGTCGTAGATGTGTCCCCCCCTCTGTCGTAGATGTGTCCCCCCCTTCTCTGTCGTAGATGTGTCCCCCCCTTCTCTGTCGTAGATGTGTCCCCCCCTCCTCTGTCGTAGATGTGTCCCCCCCTTCTCTGTCGTAGATGTGTCCCCCCCTCCTCTGTCGTAGAAGATGTGTCCCCCCCTTCTCTGTCGTAGAAGATGTGTCCCCCCCTCCTCTGTCGTAGATGTGTCCCCCCTTCTCTGTCGTAGATGTGTCCCCCCTTCTCTGTCGTAGATGTGTCCCCCCTCCTCTGTCATAGAAGATGTGTCCCCCCTCCTCTGTCATAGAAGATGTGTCCCCCCTTCTCTGTCGTAGATGTGTCCCCCCTTCTCTGTCGTAGAAGATGTGTCCCCCCCTCCTCTGTCGTAGATGTGTCCCCCCTTCTCTGTCGTAGATGTGTCCCCCCTTCTCTGTCATAGAAGATGTGTCCCCCCTCCTCTGTCATAGAAGATGTGTCCCCCCTTCTCTGTCGTAGATGTGTCCCCCCTCCTCTGTCGTAGATGTGCCCCCCCTCCTCTGTCGTAGATGTGTCCCCCCTTCTCTGTCATAGAAGATGTGTCCCCCCTCCTCTGTCATAGAAGATGTGTCCCCCCTTCTCTGTCGTAGATGTGTCCCCCCCTCCTCTGTCGTAGATGTGTCCCCCCTTCTCTGTCGTAGATGTGTCCCCCCTTCTCTGTCGTAGATGTGTCCCCCCTTCTCTGTCATAGAAGATGTGTCCCCCCTCCTCTGTCATAGAAGATGTGTCCCCCCCTCCTCTGTCATAGAAGATGTGTCCCCCCCTCCTCTGTCATAGAAGATGTGTCCCCCCCCCTCTGTCATAGAAGATGTGTCCCCCCCCTCTGTCATAGAAGATGTGCCCCCCCTCCTCTGTCATAGAAGATGTCCCCCCCTCCTCTGTCATAGAATATGTGTCCCCCCCTCCTCTGTCATAGAAGATGTGTCCCCCCTCCTCTGTCATAGAAGATGTGTCCCCCCCTCCTCTGTCATAGAAGATGTGTCCCCCCCTCCTCTGTCATAGAAGATGTGTCCCCCCTCCTCTGTCATAGAAGATGTGTCCCCCCCTCCTCTGTCATAGAAGATGTCCCCCCTCCTCTGTCATAGAAGATGTGTCCCCCCCTCCTCTGTCATAGAAGATGTGTCCCCCCCTCCTCTGTCGTAGATGTGTCCCCCCTCCTCTGTCATTGAAGATGTGTCCCCCCCTCCTCTGTCATAGAAGATGTGTCCCCCCCTCCTCTGTCGTAGATGTGTCCCCCCCTCCTCTGTCATAGAAGATGTCCCCCCTCCTCTGTCATAGATGTGTCCCCCCCTCCTCTGTCATAGAAGATGTGTCCCCCCTCCTCTGTCATAGAAGATGTGTCCCCCCTCCTCTGTCATAGAAGATGTGTCCCCCCCTCCTCTGTCGTAGATGTGTCCCCCCCTCCTCTGTCATAGAAGATGTCCCCCCCCTCCTCTGTCATAGAAGATGTGTCCCCCACTCCTCTGTCGTAGAAGATGTGTGTCCCCCTCCTCTGTCATAGAAGATGTGTGTCCCCCTCCTCTGTCATAGAAGATGTGTCCCCCCCTCCTCTGTCATAGAAGATGTCCCCCCTCCTCCTCTGTCATAGAAGATGTGTCCCCCCTCCTCTGTCATAGAAGATGTGCCCCCCCTCCTCTGTCATAGAAGATGTGTCCCCCCTCCTCTGTCATAGAAGATGTGTGTCCCCCCTCCTCTGTCATAGAAGATGTCCCCCCTCCTCCTCTGTCATAGAAGATGTGTGTCCCCCTCCTCTGTCATAGAAGATGTGTCCCCCCTCCTCTGTCATAGAAGATGTGTGTCCCCCTCTGTCGTAGATGATGTGTGTCCCCCCTCCTCTGTCATAGAAGATGTGTCCCCCCCTCCTCTGTCATGGAAGATGTGCCCCCCCTCCTCTGTCATAGAAGATGTGTCCCCCCTCCTCTGTCATAGAAGATGTGTCCCCCCCTCCTCTGTCATGGAAGATGTGCCCCCCTCCTCTGTCATAGAAGATGTGTCCCCCCTCCTCTGTCATAGAAGATGTGTCCCCCCCTCCTCTGTCATAGAAGATGTGTGTCCCCCCTCCTCTGTCATAGAAGATGTCCCCCCTCCTCCTCTGTCATAGAAGATGTGTGTCCCCCTCCTCTGTCATAGAAGATGTGTCCCCCCTCCTCTGTCATAGAAGAAGTGTATCCCCCTATGTCGTAGATTGATGTGTGTCCCCCCTCCTCTGTCATAGAAGATGTGTCCCCCCCTCCTCTGTCATGGAAGATGTGCCCCCCCCTCCTCTGTCATAGAAGATGTGTCCCCCCTCCTCTGTCATAGAAGATGTGTGTCCCCCTCTGTCATAGAAGATGTGTGTCCCCCTCTGTCATAGAAGATGTGTGTCCCCCCTCCTCTGTCATAGAAGATGTCCCCCCCCATCTGTCATAGAAGATACAGTTGAAGTCGGAAGTTTGCATACACTTAGGTTGGAGTCATTAAAACTCGTTTTTCAACCACTCCACAAATTTCTTGTTAACAAACTATAGTTTTGGCAAGTCGGTTAGGACATCTACTTTGTGCATGACACAAGTAATTTTTACAATTGTTTACAGACAGATTATTTCACGTATAACTCACTGTATCACAATTCCAGTGGGCCAGAAGTTTACATACACTAAGTTGACTGTGCCTTTAAACAGTGTGGAAAATTCCAGAAAATTATGTCATGGCTTTAGAAGCTTCTGATAGGCTAATTGACATAATTTGTGTCAATTGGAGGTGTACCTGTGGATGTATTTCAAGGCCTACCTTCAAACTCAGTGCCTCTTTGCTTGACATCATGGGAAAATCAAAAGAAATAAACCAAGACCTCAGAAAAAAATTGTAGACCTCCACAAGTCTGGTTCATCCTTGGGAGCAAATTCCAAACGCCTGAAGGTACCACGTTCATCTGTACAAACAATAGTATGCAAGTATAAACACCATGGGACCACGCAGCCATCATACCGCTCAGGAAGGAGACGCGTTCTGTCTCCTAGAGATGAACGTACTTTGGTCCGAAAAGTGCAAATCAATCCCAGAACAACAGCAAAGGACCTTGTGAAGATGCTGGAGGAAACAGGTACAAAAGTATCTATATCCACAGTAAAACGAGTACTATATCGACATAACCTGAAAGGCCGCTCAGCAAGGAATAAGCCACTGCTCCAAAACCGCCATAAAAAGCCAGACTACGGTTTGCAACTGCACATGGGGACAAAGATCGTACTTTTTGGAGAAATGTCCTCTGGTCTGATGAAACAAAAATATAACTGTTTGGCCATAATGACCATCGTTATGTTTGGAGGAAAAAGGGGGACGCTTGCAAGCCGAAGAACACCATCCCAAACGTGAAGCACGGGGGTGGCAGCATCATGTTGTGAAGGTGCTTTGCTGCAGGAGGGACTGAAGCACTTCACAAAATAGATGGCATCATGAGGGGGGTAAATTATGTGGATATATTGAAGCAACATCTCAAGACATCAGTCAGGAAGTTAAAGCTTGGTCGCAAATGGGTCTTCCAAATGGACATTGACCCCAAGCATACTTCCAAAGTTGTGGCAAAATGGCTTAAGGACAACAAAGTCAAGGTATTGGAGTGGCCATCACAAAGCCCTGACCTCAATCCTACAGGAAAAAATTGTGGGCAGAACTGAACAAGTGAGTGCGATCAAAGAGGCCTACAAATCTGACTCAGTTACACCAGCTCTGTCAGGAGGAATGGGGCAAAATTCACCCAATTTATTGTGGGAAGCTTGTGGAAGGCTACCCGAAACATTTGACCCAAGTTAAACAATTTAAAGGCAATGCTACCAAATACGAATTGAGTGTATGTAAACTTCTGATCCACTGGGAATGTGATGAAAGAAATAAAAGTTGAAATAAATCATTCTCTACTATTATTCTGACATTTCACATTCTTAAAATAAAGTGGTGATCCTAACTGACCTAAGACAGGGACTTTTTACTAGAATTAAATATCAGGAATTGTGAAAAACGGAGTTTAAATGTATTTGGCGAAGGGATGTATGTAAACTTCCCGACTTCAACTCTCGAAAGTATGGTTGTTGTTGACAGATTAGTCCGTGTGCTAGTTGTTGTTCCTTTAAGGGTGAGGTCACGCGAGGCAGAACGCAGCGACAAGAGGTTAAGGAGCAGAGTTCAGTCCCCTTTCCCTTCTTCATTACGTCGTTCGTTCCTTTCTTCATTAAGTCGTTCATTCCTTTCCTTTTTGTCCCCCCCCCCCCTCTCCCTTCTCTTTTCCACCATTCTGTATCAGTCCTTCAAGGCCTCACACAACAGGAGGCCAGAGTCTCTCCATCCCTCCATCCCCTTAGTCCACCTGCAACTCGCAACACTATACAGTGTAAAACAGAGTTATAAATATTTTAATGCTACATTGTGTTTATACTTCCTTCAAAAATAAGGTATTAAGCAACCTGATACAAAGTGCATTCTCTCTTTTGTCTTCGTCGTCTGTCTCGTCCTCCTCCCTCTCTCCAACATCAAGTTGTCTGTCATGTCACAGAGGAGCAGTAGAAGGATCGCTCTGATGGGGGAGGGGGGGGAGGGGTCAGGGGGTGATGCCAGCTCCAACTTGCAGGTGACTGCCTCTACGCTGAGGTCTTGAGGGGTCTCTTCTCAAACAGACACACCTACGCTGCCTCTAAGCTGAGGTCTTGAGGGGTCTCTTCTCAAACATACACACCTACGCTGCCTCTAAACTGAGGTCTTGAGGGGTCTCTTCTCAAACAGACACACCTACGCTGCCTCTACGCTGAGGTCTTGAGGGGGTATCTTCTCAAACAGACACACTGCCTCTAAACTGAGGTCTTGAGGGGTCTCTTCTCAAACAGACACACCTACCTCTAAACTGAGGTCTTGAGGGGGTCTCTTCTCACATTGCGTCCAAACATCACCACCTGCCCAGCTACCCAGTCCAGTCCAGTCCGGTCTAGTCCAGTCTAGTCCAGTCCAGTCCAAGTCCAATGACAGAACAGAATGTGAGAAGGAGGAGGAGTCAGCCTCAGGCTTAGTGGAATGTTACAAATCAAATCAAGGCATTCAAGAGAGAAAAAGAAAAACACCCAGAAAGTTATTTGTTTTCCTTCCTTCCTATCAGTGAAAAGGAGGGATGAAACAGTCTCCAACAAAAGGACACGTTTTTCAAAAAATAGGAAAAATAGGATGCCAGACTTCAGTAGTACTTCATAGAGGGGCGGGACAAGGGGCGGGACAAGAGCGGGTTGGTTTTTTGGGTTGAGGATGCAGAATGGTTGAATAAAATCCCAGAAGGCTTGATGGAGCTGTGTGTGTGTGTGTGTTTGTGTCTGTACTGTGTGTGTGTGTGTGTGTGTGTGTGTGTGTCTGTCCATCCCATCACAAGAGTTCGTACTGCCTCAGATGCATCCTCTGAATAATATCTCGACAGTCGTTGAAGACCCTCCTGATGTTCTCCGTGTCCACAGCGCAGGTGAAGTGGGGGTAGCAGTAGTGTCGGCCATCTCCACTGGCAGTGCTGATCCTCTGAGGAGGGGAGAGGTTAGATTAGTGTCGGGTTATCCACCAGAGTATCAAGTATTAAAAAACAGCTATTCAAAAGTGAATTTTTAAATCTACAGTCTGTGTATTGTTTCATCAATGTCAGGACAGTTTGAACACAACTGGTAGCCATGTTTCTGGTTATTCAAATCCCAGACTGTAGCTTTAAACAGACATTTCAACAGTAATATTAAATACTTACCAGGAACTCGTCTCGGATGAAAAACTTAGCTCTTGTTACTTTTGGATCTTCGCCAGGTTCAGGAGTCGCTGTAAAACACAGACAGAGTTGCTGTAGAACAGAGACAGAGTTGCTGTAGAACAGAGACAGTGCAGTAGGCTGCCTACCTTCATGTGGTATGGTGTAGTACTGCCTACCTTCATGTGGTATGGTGTAGTACTGCCTACCTTCCTGTGGTATGGTGTAGTACTGTCTACCTTCATGTGGTATGGTGTAGTACTGTAGACTGCCTACCTTCATCTGGTATGGTGTAGTACTGTAGACTGCCTACCTTCATGTGGTATGGTGTAGTACTGTAGGCTGCCTACCTTCATGTGGTATGGTGTAGTACTGTAGACTGCCTACCTTCATGTGGTATGGTGTAGTACTGCCTACCTTCATGTGGTATGGTGTAGTACTGTAGACTGCCTACCTTCATGTGGTATGGTGTAGTACTGTAGACTGCCTACCTTCATGTGGTATGGTGTAGTACTGTAGACTGTCTACCTTCATGTGGTATGGTGTAGTACTGTAGACTGCCTACCTTCATGTGGTATGGTGTAGTACTGTAGACTGCCTACCTTCATGTGGTATGGTGTAGTACTGCCTACCTTCATGTGGTATGGTGTAGTACTGTAGACTGCCTACCTTCATGTGGTATGGTGTAGTACTGTAGACTGCCTACCTTCATGTGGTATGGTCTAGTACTGTAGACTGCCTACCTTCATGTGGTATGGTGTAGTACTGTAGGCTGTCTACCTTCATGTGGTATGGTGTAGTACTGTAGACTGCCTACCTTCATGTGGTATGGTGTAGTACTGTAGACTGCCTACCTTCATGTGGTATGGTGTAGTACTGTAGACTGCCTACCTTCATGTGGTATGGTGTAGTACTGTAGACTGCCTACCTTCATGTGGTATGGTGTAGTACTGTAGACTGCCTACCTTCATGTGGTATGGTGTAGTACTGCCTACCTTCATGTGGTATGGTGTAGTACTGTAGACTGCCTACTTTCATGTGGTATGGTGTAGTACTGTAGGCTGCCTACCTTCATGTGGTATGGTGTAGTACTGTAGGCTGCCTACCTTCATGTGGTATGGTGTAGTACTGCCTACCTTCATCTGGTATGGTGTAGTACTGTAGACTGTCTACCTTCATGTGGTATGGTGTAGTACTGTAGGCTGCCTACCTTCATGTGGTATGGTGTAGTACTGTAGACTGCCTACCTTCATGTGGTATGGTGTAATACTGTAGACTGCCTACCTTCATGTGGTATGGTGTAGTACTGCCTACCTTCATCTGGTATGGTGTAGTACTGTAGACTGTCTACCTTCATGTGGTATGGTGTAGTACTGTAGACTGCCTACCTTCATGTGGTATGATGTAGTACTGTAGACTGCCTACCTTCATGTGGTATGGTTTAGTACTGTAGACTGCCTACCTTCATGTGGTATGGTGTAGTACTGCCTACCTTCATGTGGTATGGTGTAGTACTGCCTACCTTCATGTGGTATGGTGTAGTACTGTCTACCTTCATGTGGTATGGTGTAGTAGTGTAGGCTGCCTACCTTCATGTGGTATGGTGTAGTACTGTAGACTGCCTACCTTCATGTGGTATGGTATAGTACTGTAGACTGCCTACCTTCATGTGGTATGGTGTAGTACTGTAGACTGCCTACCTGCATGTGGAAAGGTGTAGTACTGTAGACTGCCTACCTTCATGTGGTATGGTGTAGTACTGTAGGCTGCCTACCTTCATGTGGTATGGTGTAGTACTGTAGACTGCCTACCTTCATGTGGTATGGTGTAGTACTGTAGACTGCCTACCTTCATGTGGTATGGTGTAGTACTGCCTACCTTCATGTGGTATGGTGTAGTACTGCCTACCTTCATGTGGTATGGTGTAGTACTGTCTACCTTCATGTGGTATGGTGTAGTAGTGTAGGCTGCCTACCTTCATGTGGTATGGTGTAGTACTGTAGACTGCCTACCTTCATGTGGTATGGTGTAGTACTGTAGACTGCCTACATTCATGTGGTATGGTGTAGTACTGTAGACTGCCTACCTTCATGTGGTATGGTGTAGTACTGCCTACCTTCATGTGGTATGGTGTAGTACTGTAGACTGCCTACCTTCATGTGGTATGGTGTAGTACTGTAGACTGCCTACCTTCATGTGGTATGGTGTAGTACTGTAGGCTGCCTACCTTCATGTGGTATGGTGTAGTACTGTAGGCTGCCTACCTTCATGTGGTATGGTGTAGTACTGCCTACCTTCATGTGGTATGGTGTAGTACTGCCTACCTTCATGTGGTATGGTGTAGTACTGTAGACTGCCTACCTTCATGTGGTATGGTGTAGTACTGCCTACCTTCATGTGGTATGGTGTAGTACTGCCTACCTTCATGTGGTATGGTGTAGTACTGTAGACTGCCTACCTTCATGTGGTATGGTGTAGTACTGCCTACCTTCATGTGGTATGGTGTAGTACTGCCTACCTTCATCTGGTATGGTGTAGTACTGTAGACTGCCTACCTTCATGTGGTATGGTGTAGTACTGTAGACTGCCTACCTTCATGTGGTATGGTGTAGTACTGCCTACCTTCATGTGGTATGGTGTAGTACTGTAGGCTGCCTACCTTCATGTGGTATGGTGTAGTACTGTAGACTGCTTACCTTCATCTGGTATGGTGGAGTACTGTAGACTGCCTACCTTCATGTGGTATGGTGTAGTACTGTAGACTGCCTACCTTCATGTGGCATGGTGTAGTACTGTAGACTGCCTACCTTCATGTGGCATGGTGTAGTACTGTAGACTGCCTACCTTCATGTGGTATGGTGTAGTAGACTGCCTACCTTCATGTGGTATGGTGTAGTACTGTAGACTGCCTACCTTCATGTGGTATGGTGTAGTACTGTAGACTGCCTACCTTCATGTGGTATGGTGTAGTACTGTAGACTGCCTACCTTCATGTGGTATGGTGTAGTACTGTAGACTGTCTACCTTCATCTGGTATGGTGTAGTACTGTAGACTGCCTACCTTCATCTGGTATGGTGTAGTACTGTAGACTGTCTACCTTCATCTGGTATGGTGTAGTACTGTAGACTGCCTACCTTCATCTGGTATGGTGTAGTACTGTAGACTGCCTACCTTCATGTGGTATGGTGTAGTACTGTAGACTGTCTACCTTCATCTGGTATGGTGTAGTACTGTAGACTGCCTACCTTCATGTGGTATGGTGTAGTACTGTAGACTGCCTACCTTCATGTGGTATGGTGTAGTACTGTAGACTGCCTACCTTCATGTGGTATGGTGTAGTACTGCCTACCTTCATCTGGTATGGTGTAGTACTGTAGACTGCCTACCTTCATGTGGTATGGTGTAGTACTGTAGACTGCCTACCTTCATGTGGTATGGTGTAGTACTGTAGACTGTCTACCTTCATGTGGTATGGTGTAGTACTGCCTACCTTCATGTGGTATGGTGTAGTACTGTAGGCTGCCTACCTTCATGTGGTATGGTGTAGTACTGTAGACTGCTTACCTTCATCTGGTATGGTGGAGTACTGTAGACTGCCTACCTTCATGTGGTATGGTGTAGTACTGTAGACTGCCTACCTTCATGTGGCATGGTGTAGTACTGTAGACTGCCTACCTTCATGTGGCATGGTGTAGTACTGTAGACTGCCTACCTTCATGTGGTATGGTGTAGTAGACTGCCTACCTTCATGTGGTATGGTGTAGTACTGTAGACTGCCTACCTTCATGTGGCATGGTGTAGTACTGTAGACTGCCTACCTTCATGTGGTATGGTGTAGTAGACTGCCTACCTTCATGTGGTATGGTGTAGTACTGTAGACTGCCTACCTTCATCTGGTATGGTGTAGTACTGTAGACTGCCTACCTTCATGTGGTATGGTGTAGTACTGCCTACCTTCATGTGGTATGGTGTAGTACTGTAGACTGCCTACCTTCATGTGGTATGGTGTAGTACTGTAGACTGTCTACCTTCGTATGGTGTAGTACTGTAGATTGCCTACCTTCATCTGGTATGGTGTAGTACTGTAGACTGCCTACCTTCATGTGGTATGGTGTAGTACTGCCTACCTTCATCTGGTATGGTGTAGTACTGTAGACTGCCTACCTTCATGTGGTATGGTGTAGTACTGTAGACTGCCTACCTTCATGTGGTATGGTGTAGTACTGCCTACCTTCATGTGGTATGGTGTAGTACTGTAGGCTGCCTACCTTCATGTGGTATGGTGTAGTACTGTAGACTGCCTACCTTCATGTGGTATGGTGTAGTACTGTAGACTGCCTACCTTCATGTGGTATGGTGTAGTACTGTAGACTGCCTACCTTCATGTGGTATGGTGTAGTACTGTAGACTGTCTACCTTCATGTGGTATGGTCTAGTACTGTAGACTGCCTACCTTCATGTGGTATGGTGTAGTACTGTAGGCTGCCTACCTTCATGTGGTATGGTGTAGTACTGTAGACTGCCTACCTTCATGTGGTATGGTGTAGTACTGTAGACTGCCTACCTTCATGTGGTATGGTGTAGTACTGTAGACTGCCTACCTTCATGTGGTATGGTGTAGTACTGTAGGCTGTCTACCTTCATGTGGTATGGTGTAGTACTGTAGACTGCCTACCTTCATGTGGTATGGTGTAGTACTGTAGACTGCCTACCTTCATGTGGTATGGTGTAGTACTGTAGACTGCCTACCTTCATGTGGTATGGTGTAGTACTGTAGACTGCCTACCTTCATGTGGTATGGTCTAGTACTGTAGGCTGCCTACCTTCATGTGGTATGGTGTAGTACTGCCTACCTTCATGTGGTATGGTGTAGTACTGTAGACTGCCTACCTTCATGTGGTATGGTGTAGTACTGCCTACCTTCATGTGGTATGGTGTAGTACTGTAGACTGCCTACCTTCATGTGGTATGGTGTAGTACTGTAGACTGCCTACCTTCATGTGGTATGGTGTAGTACTGTAGACTGCCTACCTTCATGTGGTATGGTGTAGTACTGTAGACTGCCTACCTTCATGTGGTATGGTGTAGTACTGTAGACTGCCTACCTTCATGTGGTATGGTGTAGTACTGTAGACTGCCTACCTTCATGTGGTATGGTGTAGTACTGTAGGCTGCCTACCTTCATGTGGTATGGTGTAGTACTGTAGGCTGTCTACCTTCATGTGGTATGGTGTAGTACTGTAGACTGCCTACCTTCATGTGGTATGGTGTAGTACTGCCTACCTTCATGTGGTATGGGGTAGTACTGTAGGCTGCCTACCTTCATCTGGTATGGTGTAGTACTGCCTACCTTCATGTGGTATGGTGTAGTACTGTAGACTGCCTACCTTCACGTGGTATGGTGTAGTACTGCCTACCTTCATGTGGTATGGTGTAGTACTGTAGACTGCCTACCTTCATGTGGTATGGTGTAGTACTGTAGGCTGTCTACCTTCATGTGGTATGGTGTAGTACTGTAGGCTGCCTACCTTCATGTGGTATGGTGTAGTACTGTAGACTGCCTACCTTCATGTGGTATGGTGTAGTACTGTAGACTGCCTACCTTCATGTGGTATGGTCTAGTACTGTAGGCTGTCTACCTTCATGTGGTATGGTGTAGTACTGTAGGCTGCCTACCTTCATGTGGTATGGTGTAGTACTGTAGACTGCCTACCTTCATGTGGTATGGTGTAGTACTGTAGACTGTCTACCTTCATGTGGTATGGTCTAGTACTGTAGACTGCCTACCTTCATGTGGTATGGTGTAGTACTGTAGGCTGCCTACCTTCATGTGGTATGGTGTAGTACTGTAGACTGCCTACCTTCATGTGGTATGGTGTAGTACTGTAGACTGCCTACCTTCATGTGGTATGGTGTAGTACTGTAGACTGCCTACCTTCATGTGGTATGGTGTAGTACTGTAGGCTGTCTACCTTCATGTGGTATGGTGTAGTACTGTAGACTGCCTACCTTCATGTGGTATGGTGTAGTACTGTAGACTGCCTACCTTCATGTGGTATGGTGTAGTACTGTAGACTGCCTACCTTCATGTGGTATGGTGTAGTACTGCCTACCTTCATGTGGTATGGTGTAGTACTGCCTACCTTCATGTGGTATGGTGTAGTACTGTCTACCTTCATGTGGTATGGTGTAGTAGTGTAGGCTGCCTACCTTCATGTGGTATGGTGTAGTACTGTAGACTGCCTACCTTCATGTGGTATGGTGTAGTACTGTAGACTGCCTACATTCATGTGGTATGGTGTAGTACTGTAGACTGCCTACCTTCATGTGGTATGGTGTAGTACTGCCTACCTTCATGTGGTATGGTGTAGTACTGTAGACTGCCTACCTTCATCTGGTATGGTGTAGTACTGCCTACCTTCATGTGGTATGGTGTAGTACTGTAGACTGCCTACCTTCACGTGGTATGGTGTAGTACTGCCTACCTTCATGTGGTATGGTGTAGTACTGTAGACTGCCTACCTTCATGTGGTATGGTGTAGTACTGTAGGCTGTCTACCTTCATGTGGTATGGTGTAGTACTGTAGGCTGCCTACCTTCATGTGGTATGGTGTAGTACTGTAGACTGCCTACCTTCATGTGGTATGGTGTAGTACTGTAGACTGCCTACCTTCATGTGGTATGGTCTAGTACTGTAGGCTGTCTACCTTCATGTGGTATGGTGTAGTACTGTAGGCTGCCTACCTTCATGTGGTATGGTGTAGTACTGTAGACTGCCTACCTTCATGTGGTATGGTGTAGTACTGTAGACTGTCTACCTTCATGTGGTATGGTCTAGTACTGTAGACTGCCTACCTTCATGTGGTATGGTGTAGTACTGTAGGCTGCCTACCTTCATGTGGTATGGTGTAGTACTGTAGACTGCCTACCTTCATGTGGTATGGTGTAGTACTGTAGACTGCCTACCTTCATGTGGTATGGTGTAGTACTGTAGACTGCCTACCTTCATGTGGTATGGTGTAGTACTGTAGGCTGCCTACCTTCATGTGGTATGGTGTAGTACTGTAGACTGCCTACCTTCATGTGGTATGGTGTAGTACTGTAGACTGCCTACCTTCATGTGGTATGGTGTAGTACTGTAGACTGCCTACCTTCATGTGGTATGGTGTAGTACTGCCTACCTTCATGTGGTATGGTGTAGTACTGCCTACCTTCATGTGGTATGGTGTAGTACTGTCTACCTTCATGTGGTATGGTGTAGTAGTGTAGGCTGCCTACCTTCATGTGGTATGGTGTAGTACTGTAGACTGCCTACCTTCATGTGGTATGGTGTAGTACTGTAGACTGCCTACATTCATGTGGTATGGTGTAGTACTGTAGACTGCCTACTTTCATGTGGTATGGTGTAGTACTGCCTACCTTCATGTGGTATGGTGTAGTACTGTAGACTGCCTACCTTCATGTGGTATGGTGTAGTACTGTAGACTGCCTACCTTCATGTGGTATGGTGTAGTACTGTAGGCTGCCTACCTTCATGTGGTATGGTGTAGTACTGTAGACTGCCTACCTTCATGTGGTATGGTGTAGCGAGAATATTCAGGGAAGTAGTCTTCAATTTTGGATTTCCCAGCTAATACTTTCTCAGCCAACATGTCCTGCTTGTTCAGAAATAATATGACCGATATGGTGCGTAACCACCTGGAAATAAACACACAGAACAGCATTAGAAATGGCACAGTGTGGTTGAGCATGGCAACCTGTCTATCTAATCGTATTCACACAACGCCGGGATAGCGGCTTCACTTCCTGGAACCGTCCATAGGTGACAAACGCATATATCACCTTGGACGAAAGTGTCTGATAAACAGCATATATTATTATATACAGTGCCTTTGCAAAAGTATTCACCCCCCCAGGCTGTTTTTCCTACTTAGTTGCATTACAACCTGTAATTTAAATTTAAAATAGTCCAAATTGGTGAAGTGAAATTTAAAAAATAACTTGTTTCAAAAAATAAATGAAAAAACTGAAAAGTGGTGCGTGCGTATGTATTCACTCCCTTTGCTATGAAGCCCCTAAATAAAATCTGGTGCAACCAATTACCTTCAGAAGTCACATAATTAGTTAAATAAAGTCCACATGTGTGTAATCTAAGTGTCACATGATCTGTCACATGATCTCAGTATATATACGCCTGTTCTGAAAGGCCCCAGAGTCTGCAACACCGCTAAGCAAGCAGCACCATGAAGACCAAGGAGCTCTCCAAACAGGTCAGGGACAAAGTTGTGGAGAAGTACAGATCAGGGTTGGGTTATAAAAGATTATCAGAAACTTTGAACATCCTACGGAGCACCATTAAATCCATTATTACAAAATGGAAAGAATATGGCGCCACAGCAAACCTGCCAAGAGAGGGCCGCCCACCAAAACTCACGGACCAGGCAAGGAGGGCATTAATCAGAGGGGCAACAAAGAGACCAAAGATAACCCTGAAGGAGCTGGGGGGGTGAATAGTTATGCACGCTCAAGATCTCCAGTTTTTTTGTCTTGTTTGTTTCACAATAAAAAATATGTTGTGTAAATCAAATGTTACAACCCCCCCCCCCCCTTAAAATCCATTTTAATTCCAGGTTGTAAGGCAACAAAATAGGGGAAATGCCAAGTGGGGTGAATACTTTCGCAAGCCACTGTATTATAGCTCTAGTATAAAGATTTAACTAATCAACAGTAACTTTCCGTTATTCTGTAGATTCTGAATTGTTCTGCATGGATGAAGTTTTGGTCTGACTGTTAAATCAAAAGGGGGAAATCTTGTACACTATAGATCTTTTTAAATTTACAATTTATTTAACTAGGCAAGTCAGTTAAGAACAAATTCTTATTTACAATGACGACCTACCAGGGAACAGTGGGTTAACTACCTTGTTCAGGGGACAGATTTGTACGACAGATCAGCTCGGGGATTTGATCTTGCAACCTTTCGGTTACTAGTCCAACGCTCGAACCACTAGGCTACGCCGCCGCCCTAGAATCACACACACAGAGTCCAGAACTTCCTCCTTCTACACTTAATATGACTGCTGGTCCGGTCCACCCCATCGCAAAATGGTGGCTGAAATGGGACTGTTTCACTCTAGTGATTGTTGTTCTACGACACATTACAGACCTGTTATTCCAGATACTGCGGAAGAGATCCAGGGCTTCCCGTAGCCTGTTGGTGTTGTTGTCCTCTCTTATGACCATGTTGTAGCTGCTGCTGGCAACCACAAAGATGATAGCAGTCACATCTAGACAGAGAACGAGAGGAGAGGAGGAGAAAGTTTAGATGATAGCAGTCACTTCTAGACAGAGAACGAGAGGAGAGGAGGAGAAAGTTTAGATGATAGCAGTCACTTCTAGACAGAGAACGAGAGGAGAGATGGAGAAAGTTTAGATGATAGCAGTCACTTCTAGAGGAGGGGAGAGAGACAGAGAGAGAGAGAGAGAGCGACAGAGAGAGAGAGAGAGAGAGAGACAGAGAGAGAGAGAGAGAGAGAGAGAGAGAGAGAGAGAGAGAGAGAGAGAGAGAGAGAGAGAGAGAAAGAGAAAGAGAGAGAGAGAGAGAGAAAAAGAAAGAGACAGAGAGCGAGAGAGGTTAGAAGATCACACACACCAACTGTCTGATCAGGTCACTTTCCTAGTTAGAGACAAAATATTCAACTCACCATTGAAGCATTGGATCCATTTTCTCCTCTCATCTCTCTGGCCACCTACATCAAACATACTGAGAGAGGAGAGAGAGAGAGGGGTTACAACTGCATCATGTAACACTGGCTGACTGACTGCTGACTAGCTGGGTGGGGGACTGACTGACTGGCTGGCTGGGGGACTGACTGACTGGCTGGCTGGGTGGACTGACTGACTGGCTGGGGGGGGACTGACTGGCTGGCTGGCTGGGGGACTGACTGCTGACTAGCTGGGTGACTGACTGCTGACTTGACTGCTGGCTGGCTGGGGGACTGACTGACTGGCTATTTGATCGGCTGGCAGGCCGGGACATTGGAGCCCTCCTGTGGACACTAACGGTAATGCCCTCTATGAGCAGAGACCTGGAGCCCTATGTATCAAGCCAGTGGTTTTCAAAAACCTCTCCTCTGGGATCCCCAGACGCTTCACAAATTTGGTTGTATCCCTGAACCAGCTAGCCTGATTACCCTAGTCACGGGGTGACAGCTAGCCTGATTACCCTAGTCACAGGGTGACAGCTATCCTGATTACCCTAGTCACGGGGTGACAGCTAGCCTGATTACCCTAGTCGCGGGGAGACAGCTAGCCTGATTACCCTAGTCACGGGGAGACAGCTAGCCTTATTACCCTAGTCACAGGGTGACAGCTAGCCTGATTACCCTAGTCACAGGGTGACAGCTAGCCTGATTACCCTAGTCGCGGGGTGACAGCTAGCCTTATTACCCTAGTCACGGGGTGACAGCTAGCCTGATTACCCTAGTCACGGGGTGACAGCTAGCCTTATTACCCTAGTCACGGGGTGACAGCTAGCCTGATTACCCTAGTCACGGGGAGACAGCTAGCCTGATTACCCTAGTCACGGGGTGACAGCTAGCCTGATTACCCTAGTCACGGGGAGACAGCTAGCCTGATTACCCTAGTCACGGGGAGACAGCTAGCCTGATTACCCTAGTCACGGGGTGACAGCTAGCCTTATTACCCTAGTCACAGGGTGACAGCTAGCCTGATTACCCTAGTCACGGGGTGACAGCTAGCCTGATTACCCTAGTCACGGGGAGACAGCTAGCCTGATTACCCTAGTCACGGGGAGACAGCTAGCCTGATTACCCTAGTCACGGGGTGACAGCTAGCCTGATTACCCTAGTCACGGGGTGACAGCTAGCCTGATTACCCTAGTCACGGGGTGACAGCTAGCCTGATTACCCTAGTCACGGGGTGACAGCTAGCCTGATTACCCTAGTCACGGGGTGACAGCTAGCCTGATTACCCTAGTCACGGGGTGACAGCTAGCCTGATTACCCTAGTCACAGGGTGACAGCTAGCCTGATTACCCTAGTCACAGGGTGACAGCTTATTTATTATGATCTAGGATCAGGTCCCCCCCCCCTGTCCATCTAGTCTTATTTATTATGATCTAGGATCAGGTCCCCCCCCTGTCCATCTAGTCTTATGTATTATGATCTAGGATCAGGTCCCCCCCCCCTGTCCATCTAGTCTTATTTATTATGATCTAGGATCAGGTCCCCCCCCCTGTCCATCTAGTCTTATTTATTATGATCTAGGATCAGGTCCCCCCCTGTCCATCTAGTCTTATTTATTATGATCTAGGATCAGGTCCCCCCCTGTCCATCTAGTCTTATGTATTATGATCTAGGATCAGGTCCCCCTGCCCATCTAGTCTTATTTATTATGATCTAGGATCAGGTCCCCGACTGTCCATCCAGTCTTATTTATTATGATCTGGGATCAGGTCCCCCCTGTCCATCTAGTCTTATTTATTATGATCTAGGATCAGGTCCCCCTGTCCATCTAGTCTTATTTATTATGATCTAGGATCAGGTCCCCCCCTGTCCATCTAGTCTTATTTATTATGATCTAGGATCAGGTCCCCTCTCTGTCCAGCTAGTCTTATTTATTATGATCTAGGATCAGGCCCCCCTGTCTATCTAATCGTATTTATTATGATCTAGGATCAGGTCCCCCCTGTCCATCTAGTCTTATTTATTATGATCTAGGATCAGGTCCCCCCCTGTCCATCTAGTCTTATTTATTATGATCTAGGATCAGGTCCCCCCCTGTCCATCTAGTCTTATTTATTATGATCTAGGATCAGGTCCCCCCCTGTCCATCTAGTCTTATTTATTATGATCTAGGATCAGGTCCATCTAGTCTTATTTATTATGATCTAACAGGGGAAACTAGATCAACACTCCTAGTCTGAGACGCTTTGTGAATATGGGCCCCGAGTCCTATCTAAAATCTGCTCGAGCTCAGTTTCAGTCTCTCTCTTCCTCATGTGATCCACCAGTTAGCATACGAGAGGGAGAGACAGAGAGACAGAAAGACACTGAGAGACAGACAAAATATAAAACAATTAGAGAGTGCCATTTCCCCAAAAGTGAAACCCCTATTCAAGGTTTCAAAGACCTCTCTGATCAGGCTACCCGTCCTGTTGGGGGAGGACGCAGAGAGCTGTGGGTTGGCACAGCACTACATTGCTGCCTGCCATAAGATGAGGGACAGTGTCTGACAGACCAATCAACCTGCACATGTACTCTACTGTATGCTTATTGTTATTGTTCAATGTGTTGGTTATTTTGACCCTTGGTTATTGTTGTTACTGTTGTCCCATTCACAATTTTGATTCTTATTATTTTCATATTGTAAATATCCACAGTAAGCTTTGGCAATATGTACATTGTTACGTCATGCCAATAAAGAAAATTGAATTGAATTTTTTTTGAATTGACAGAGAGACAGACAGACACAGAGAGAGACACACGGAGAGAGAGAGAGAGACAGAGAAACACAGAGACAGAGAGACAAGGAGAGTCAGAGAGAGAGGGGCATGTTGAGACAGAGAGAGACACGGAGAGAGACAGACACGGCGAGACAGAGACACGGAGAGAGAGAGAGAGAGAGAGAGAGAGAGAGAGAGAGAGAGACAGAGAGACAGAGAGACAGACACGGCGAGAGACAGACACGGCGAGACAGAGAGACACAGAGAGACACGGAGAGAGAGACAGAGCGAGAGAGACGGAGAGAGTGACACAGAGAGAGAGAAAGACAGACACGGAGAGAAAGACAGACACGGAGAGAGAGACAGACACGGCGAGACAGAGAGAGAGAGTCAGAGAGAGTAAAATATACTCACTGAAAGTTGACTTTGTCCACTTGGAATCGCGTCTCGAATATCCCTGAAGTTAACACTCTGCATCGTAGCAGGTCCTGGTCTGTGGGAGTGTAGTCTCCTTGTCTTACTGAGTCAATTCTGTCCAGGAAACTGCAGAGACACACACACACACACACACCATTATCATTCACCTCATTCCATATAACAACTATCCTTCACCTCATTCCGTATAACACAACTATCCTTCACCTCATTCCGTATAACACAACTATCCTTCACCTCATTCCGTATAACACAACTATCCTTCACGTCATTCCATATAACAACTATCCTTCACGTCATTCCATATAACAACTATCCTTCACGTCATTCCATATAACAACTATCCTTCACGTCATTCCATATAACAACTATCCTTCACGTCATTCCATATAACAACTATCCTTCACGTCATTCCATATAACAACTATCCTTCACGTCATTCCATATAACAACTATCCTTCACGTCATTCCATATAACAACTATCCTTCACGTCATTCCATATAACAACTATCCTTCACGTCATTCCATATAACTACTATCCTTCACGTCATTCCGTATAACAACTATCCTTCACGTCATTCCATATAACAACTATCCTTCACGTCATTCCGTATAACAACTATCCTTCACCTCATTCCGTATAACACAACTATCCTTCACGTCATTCCATATAACAACTATCCTTCACCTCATTCCATATAACTACTATCCTTCACGTCATTCCATATAACAACTATCCTTCACGTCATTCCATATAACAACTATCCTTCACGTCATTCCATATAACAACTATCCTTCACGTCATTCCATATAACAACTATCCTTCACGTCATTCCATATAACTACTATCCTTCACGTCATTCCATATAACAACTATCCTTCACGTCATTCCATATAACAACTATCCTTCACGTCATTCCATATAACAACTATCCTTCACGTCATTCCATATAACAACTATCCTTCACGTCATTCCATATAACTACTATCCTTCACGTCATTCCATATAACAACTATCCTTCACGTCATTCCATATAACAACTATCCTTCACGTCATTCCATATAACTACTATCCTTCACGTCATTCCGTATAACAACTATCCTTCACCTCATTCCATATAACACAACTATCCTTCACGTCATTCCGTATAACAACTATCCTTCACCTCATTCCATATAACTACTATCCTTCACGTCATTCCATATAACAACTATTCTTCACCTCATTCCATATAAACCACAACAGTCATTTCAACAGAGGTATCACATTGTTCTGCAAGGTTTATAGGGACCAGCGTCACATCTGGTTTATAGGGACCAGCGTCTCATCTGGTTTATAGGGACCAGCATCTCATCTGGTTTATAGGGACCAGCATCACATCTGGTTTATAGGGACCGGCGTCTCATCTGGTTTATAGGGACCAGCGTCACATCTGGTTTATAGGGACCAGCATCACATCTGGTTTATAGGGACCAGCGTCACATCTGGTTTATAGGGACCAGCATCACATCTGGTTTATAGGGACCAGCGTCTCACCTGGTTTATAGGGACCAGCGTCTCATCTGGTTTATAGGGACCGGCGTCACATCTGGTTTATAGGGACCGGCGTCACATCTGGTTTATAGGGACCAGCATCACATCTGGTTTATAGGGACCAGCATCACATCTGGTTTATAGGAACCAGCATCTCATCTGGTTTATAGGGAACAGCGTCACATCTGGTTTATAGGGAACAGCGTCACATCTGGTTTATAGGGAACAGCGTCAGTTAAACTGCAGTACTGAAGTAAGCAGTGGAATCAGTGTTTCTAGACCAGAACCCTGGACTCTTGTGTCTGGGTGGCTAAAGCAGGGCTGTGTCGGTACCGGTCGTTGCCACCAGAGGGCAGACCTGCTCAGCCTGTAGGGTTATTTCTGTCTGTCTAGATGGGGTGATTACATAAAATGGTTATTGTGGATGGAGGTTAGATGTTACTGATCTTACTGCTGATGTAGTACGTCTCTGTGTGTCTCACAGAGTTTCCATTATAGATCATAATGAATATATGGACAGGGGGTACCTGATCCTAGATCACATGTGTCAAACTCAAGGCCCGCGGGCCAGATGTGGCCCGCCAGGTCATTTTATGTGGCCCGCGAGAGCTTAAAAGTTTTGAGTGTCTAAAAATAAATACCAAAAAATAAATTAAGAGCGTGCTTTGACCAAAAACTACATTCCCACAATGCCTTTCGACTACGCTAGCCACGGCAGTGTCCATGCCAACGAGTGGAATTGAGATATAAATAATGATCCCAAAATGTCCAGAAAGAGAAAAGTTGATGCAGACGGAAGACTGTTTCAAGAAAGATGGGAAGGCGAATACTTGTTTGCGCTTCAAGGAGAAAGACCGGTATGTCTTTTGTGTTACGAGGCGGTGTCGGTTGTCAAAGAGTACAATCTGCGTCGACATTTTGACACCAAACACGGAGCTAAGTACGCTAAAGCTAGCCTTCAAGAAAAGCAACAAATTGCCCAAGAATTAAAAGGCAAACTGCGGTCGCAGCAGAGTTTGTTCATGAAATCCACAGCCAAAAACGAGGCCGCGGTGAAAGCTAGCTTCATTGTGGCTGAAGAAATCGCCCACGCTTCCAAGTCTTTTTCAGAGGGAGCGTTTTTGAAGCAGTGCATGCTGAAGGTCTGTGAGCAGGTGTGTCCCGACCAGTTACAGACTTTTAAAAATGTCAGTTTATCAAGAAACACCATCGTCGACCGAGTGAAGGAACTAGCAGAAAATCTTACAACACAGCTGGCCGAGGAGACACGCAGCTACACAGCTTTTTCATTAGCTGTTGATGAAAGCACAGATAACACGGACACAGCGCAGTTATCAATTTTTATTAGAGGCGTAAAGTCGGACCTCTCTATCACTGAGGAGCTGTTGGATGTGGCTGCAATGCATGGGACCACGACGGGACAGAACATTTTTGATGCGGTAGAGAAGTCCGTAAGTAAAAATGCATTGCAGTGGGAAAACTTGGTAGGATTAACTACAGACGGTGCACCGGCAATGTGTGGAGGAAAAGTGGGCTTGGTTGGACTAATGAAGGGGAAAATGCAAAAAATGAACTGTCACACGCCTTTGATAACGTATCATTGCATTATCCATCAAGAAGCTTTGTGTGGGAAGGTGCTGGGGATGGAGGACATTGTGACCACAGTCATGAAAACAGTGAACTTCATTCGGGCGCGTGGCCTGAATCACCGTCAGTTCCAGCAGTTTTTGCTGGAGATGGGCTCGGAACACGGGGATGTGCTGTACCATACAGAAGTGCGGTGGCTGAGTAGGAGCAAAGTCCTCAAGCGATTTTTCGAGCTCAGGAAAGACATTGCTCTTTTTATGCAGAGTAAAGGAAAACTCATGTCTGAACTATCAGATCCAAAGTGGATGTGTGACTTTGCTGTGTTGTGTGACATAACCGACCATCTCGCCCAGCTGAATCAGAAGCTGCAGGGACGCAAACAAGTCATCACGCAGATGTCCGACACGATCACGGCTTTCCAGCGTAAATTGGACTTATGGATGTGGCAAGTGAAACAGGACAATCTTGTTCACTTTCCTGTTTGTCAGAGCATGTCAGCCTCATTTCCCGAGACTTTTTCATGTGCTCAGTTGGCTACCAAACTGAGCTGGTTAAAGACTGAGTTTGATCGGCGCTTCTCTGACTTCAGAGCACAACAGTCTGGCTTTGACATCTTTGCCAATCCTTTCACCACCGATGTCTGCACTGCACCCCAACACCTTCAGATGGAGCTAATTGAGCTTCAAAGCGACAGTGGCCTGAGAGCAAAGTTTCAGGATGCTACAATCCAGGACTTTTACCGTCTGCTGCCTCCTGGTTTGATGCCACAGCTTCGACTTCATGCTGCCCGTGTTCTGTCCATGTTTGGGAGCACCTATCTGTGCGAACAGTTTTTTTCCATAATGAATCTGAACAAAAACAAGCACAGATCACGCCTCACGGATGACAACCTCCATGCTGTTCTACGCATTGCCTCAGCACAGGACCTAAAACCAGACATTGACACACTGGTAACGGGAAAACGGTGTCAGACATCTGGTCAGAAAACACACAGGCAAGCATTTTTTTTTTAAACTTAATTAAAATATAATAAAATGTAATTCAACCAAGAAGAAGAACAGTTAAACTGTGTGCAATTTAATGATTGTGCTTGCATTTTGTTTTGTGTTTATCATTTTCAGAACATGATCAATCGATAGTAGAGAGAGAATCCACTTGGTGTGTTCAAGGACAGGCAGCATCTCCTCATCAAAGACTAACCGAAAAACTTGACCAATATAGTTGTGAACTGAGTCAACCTTTATTTTGGTATTTTTAGTTGATTACATATTATTTATGTGTAGCTGCTGTAGTAATTATTTAATGTTTGCAGGTTTATGTGTGTATGCAGACAAATTGTTGTCATCAAACCATCAGTTGGGTGCACGGCTGTGTGCAGCCTTTTTTTGTAAAATGCTACATGTGTCATACATGTTCTTTGCAGCTAAGTTTTATGTTATTTTTCTTTATTCACTTGGACAGTTTGATCCTTCATTAATGGAGTTATGTGGGTTTTCATAAGCTGACAAAATTTAAAAGGATTTATGTTAGAGCTACAAGCAAACATATATTTTCTATGCAACTGTAATTGTCACTTGAATAAGTTATAATAAATAATGAGTTATTTAACATTAAGGAGGAGTTACATTTATTTTACATTACATTCGATTACATTTATAAGTTACATCTGGCCCTTTGAGGACAGCCATTATGCTGATGTGGCCCTCGGTGAAAATGAGTTTGACACCCCTGATCAACCCAGAGCTGTGGATAATGAAGACCTGATCCTAGATCAGCCCAGTGCAATGGATAATGAAAACCTGATCCTAGATCAGCCCAGAGCTGTGGATAATGAAGACCTGATCCTAGATCAGCCCAGATCAGTGGATAATGAAGACCTGATCCTAGAACAGCCCAGTGCAATGGATAATGAAGACCTGATCCTAGATCAGCCCAGATCAGTGGATAATGAAGACCTGATCCTAGATCAGCCCAGAGCTGTGGATAATGAAGACCTGATCCTAGATCAGCCCAGAGCTGTGGATAATGAAGACCTGATCCTAGATCAGTACAGAGCTGTGGATAATGAAGACCTGATCCTAGATCAGTACAGAGCTGTGGATAATGAAGACCTGATCCTAGATCAGTACAGAGCTGTGGATAATGAAGACCTGATCCTAGATCAGTACAGAGCTGTGGATAATGAAGACCTGATCCTAGATCAGCACAGAGCTGTGGATAATGAAGACCTGATCCTAGATCAGTACAGAGCTGTGGATAATGAAGACCTGATCCTAGATCAGTACAGAGCTGTGGATAATGAAGACCTGATCCTAGATCAGTACAGAGCTGTGGATAATGAAGACCTGATCCTAGATCAGTACAGAGCTGTGGATAATGAAGACCTGATCCTAGTTCAGCACAACTACTATGAGATGCTTTATGAATACAGGCCCAGCAAGAAAAACCCTTCTACTGATGTAGTGTGTAGTGTGTAGATATAGACCAGACCCTGTCCTACTATAGATATAGACCAGACCTACTATAGATATAGACCAGACCTACTATAGATATAGACCAGACCTACTATAGATATAGACCAGACCTACTATAGATATAGACCAGACCCTGTCCTACTATAGATATAGACCAGACCTACTATAGATATAGACCAGACCCTGTCCTACTATAGATATAGACCAGACCTACTATAGATATAGACCAGACCTACTATAGATATAGACCAGACCTACTATAGATATAGACCAGACCTACTATGTCCTACTATAGATATAGACCAGACCCTGTCCTACTATAGATATAGACCAGACCTACTATAGATATAGACCAGACCTACTATAGATATAGACCAGACCTACTATAGATATAGACCAGACCCTTACCAACTATAGATATAGACCTGACCTACTATAGATATAGACCAGACCTACTATAGATATAGACCAGACCTACTATAGATATAGACCAGACCTACTATGTCCTACTATAGATATAGACCAGACCTACTATAGATATAGACCAGACCTACTATAGATATAGACCAGACCTACTATGTCCTACTATAGATATAGACCAGACCCTTACCAACTATAGATATAGACCTGACCTACTATAGATATAGACCAGACCTACTATAGATATAGACCAGACCTACTATAGATATAGACCAGACCTACTATAGATATAGACCAGACCTACTATAGATATAGACCTGACCTACTATAGATATAGACCAGACCCTGTCCTACTATAGATATAGACCAGACCCTGTCCTACTATAGATATAGACCAGACCTACTATAGATATAGACCAGACCTACTATAGATATAGACCAGACCTACTATAGATATAGACCTGACCTACTATAGATATAGACCAGACCTACTATAGATATAGACCAGACCTACTATAGATATAGACCTGACCTACTATAGATATAGACCAGACCCTGTCCTACTATAGATATAGACCAGACCAACTATAGATATAGACCAGACCTACTATAGATATAGACCAGACCTACTATAGATATAGACCAGACCTACTATAGATATAGACCAGACCTACTATAGATATAGACCAGACCCTGTCCTACTATAGATATAGACCAGACCAACTATAGATATAGACCAGACCTACTATAGATATAGACCAGACCTACTATAGATATAGACCAGACCCTGTCCTACTATAGATATAGACCAGACCTACTATAGATATAGACCAGACCCTGTCCTACTATAGATATAGACCAGACCTACTATAGATATAGACCAGACCTACTATAGATATAGACCAGACCTACTATAGATATAGACCAGACCTACTATAGATATAGACCAGACCCTGTCCTACTATAGATATAGACCAGACCTACTATAGATATAGACCAGACCTACTATAGATATAGACCAGACCTACTATAGATATAGACCAGACCTACTATAGATATAGACCAGACCCTGTCCTACTATAGATATAGACCAGACCTACTATAGATATAGACCAGACCTACTATAGATATAGACCAGACCTACTATAGATATAGACCAGACCTACTATAGATATAGACCAGACCTACTATAGATATAGACCAGACCTACTATAGATATAGACCAGACCTACTATAGATATAGACCAGACCTACTATAGATATAGACCAGACCTACTATAGATATAGACCAGACCTACTATAGATATAGACCAGACCCTGTCCTACTATAGATATAGACCAGACCTACTATAGATATAGACCAGACCTACTATAGATATAGACCAGACCTACTATAGATATAGACCAGACCTACTATAGATATAGACCAGACCTACTATAGATATAGACCAGACCCTGACCTACTATAGATATAGACCAGACCTACTATAGATATAGACCTGACCTACTATAGATATAGACCAGACCTACTATAGATATAGACCAGACCTACTATAGATATAGACCAGACCCAGACCTACTATAGATATAGACCAGACCCAGACCTACTATAGATATAGACCAGACCTACTATAGATATAGACCTGACCTACTATAGATATAGACCAGACCTACTATAGATATAGACCAGACCTACTATAGATATAGACCAGACCTACTATAGATATAGACCAGACCCTGACCTACTATAGATATAGACCAGACCTACTATAGATATAGACCTGACCTACTATAGATATAGACCAGACCTACTATAGATATAGACCAGACCTACTATAGATATAGACCAGACCTACTATAGATATAGACCAGACCTACTATAGATATAGACCAGACCTACTATAGATATAGACCAGACCTACTATAGATATAGACCAGACCCTTACCTACTATAGATATAGACCTGACCTACTATAGATATAGACCAGACCTACTATAGATATAGACCAGACCTACTATAGATATAGACCAGACCTACTATAGATATAGACCAGACCTACTATAGATATAGACCAGACCCTTACCAACTATAGATATAGACCTGACCTACTATAGATATAGACCAGACCTACTATAGATATAGACCAGACCCTGACCTACTATAGATATAGACCAGACCTACTATGTCCTACTATAGATATAGACCAGACCTACTATAGATATAGACCAGACCTACTATAGATATAGACCAGACCTACTATAGATATAGACCAGACCCTGACCTACTATAGATATAGACCAGACCTACTATAGATATAGACCAGACCTACTATAGATATAGACCAGACCTACTATAGATATAGACCAGACCTACTATAGATATAGACCAGACCCTGTCCTACTATAGATATAGACCAGACCTACTATAGATATAGACCAGACCTACTATAGATATAGACCAGACCTACTATAGATATAGACCAGACCTACTATAGATATAGACCAGACCTACTATAGATATAGACCAGACCTACTATAGATATAGACCAGACCTACTATAGATATAGACCAGACCTACTATAGATATAGACCAGACCTACTATAGATATAGACCAGACCTACTATAGATATAGACCAGACCTACTATAGATATAGACCAGACCTACTATAGATATAGACCAGACCTACTATAGATATAGACCAGACCTACTATAGATATAGACCAGACCTACTATAGATATAGACCAGACCTACTATAGATATAGACCAGACCTACTATAGATATAGACCAGACCCTGACCTACTATAGATATAGACCAGACCTACTATAGATATAGACCAGACCTACTATAGATATAGACCAGACCTACTATAGATATAGACCAGACCTACTATAGATATAGACCAAACCTACTATAGATATAGACCAGACCTACTATAGATATAGACCAAACCTACTATAGATATAGACCAGACCTACTATAGATATAGACCAAACCTACTATAGATATAGACCAGACCTACTATAGATATAGACCAGACCTACTATAGATATAGACCAGACCTACTATAGATATAGACCAGACCTACTATAGATATAGACCAAACCTACTATAGATATAGACCAGACCTACTATAGATATAGACCAAACCTACTATAGATATAGACCAGACCTACTATAGATATAGACCAGACCTACTATAGATATAGACCAGACCTACTATAGATATAGACCAGACCTACTATAGATATAGACCAGACCTACTATAGATATAGACCAGACCTACTATAGATATAGACCAGACCTACTATAGATATAGACCAGACCTACTATAGATATAGACCAGACCTACTATAGATATAGACCAGACCTACTATAGATATAGACCAGACCCTGTCCTACTATAGATATAGACCAGACCTACTATAGATATAGACCAGACCTACTATAGATATAGACCAGACCTACTATAGATATAGACCAGACCTACTATAGATATAGACCAGACCTACTATAGATATAGACCAGACCTACTATAGATATAGACCAGACCTACTATAGATATAGACCAGACCTACTATAGATATAGACCAGACCTACTATAGATATAGACCTGACCCAGACCTACTATAGATATAGACCAGACCTACTATAGATATAGACCAGACCTACTATAGATATAGACCAGACCTACTATAGATATAGACCAGACCTACTATAGATATAGACCAGACCTACTATAGATATAGACCAGACCTACTATAGATATAGACCAGACCCTGACCTACTATAGATATAGACCTGACCTACTATAGATATAGACCAGACCTACTATAGATATAGACCTGACCCAGACCTACTATAGATATAGACCAGACCTACTATAGATATAGACCAGACCTACTATAGATATAGACCAGACCTACTATAGATATAGACCTGACCCAGACCTACTATAGATATAGACCAGACCTACTATAGATATAGACCAGACCTACTATAGATATAGACCAGACCTACTATAGATATAGACCTGACCCAGACCTACTATAGATATAGACCAGACCTACTATAGATATAGACCAGACCTACTATAGATATAGACCAGACCTACTATAGATATAGACCAGACCTACTATAGATATAGACCAAACCTACTATAGATATAGACCAGACCTACTATGTCCTACTATAGATATAGACCAGACCTACTATAGATATAGACCAGACCTACTATAGATATAGACCAGACCTACTATAGATATAGACCAGACCTACTATAGATATAGACCAGACCTACTATAGATATAGACCAGACCTACTATAGATATAGACCAGACCTACTATAGATATAGACCAAACCTACTATAGATATAGACCAGACCTACTATGTCCTACTATAGATATAGACCAGACCTACTATAGATATAGACCAGACCTACTATAGATATAGACCAGACCTACTATAGATATAGACCAGACCCTGACCTACTATAGATATAGACCAGACCTACTATAGATATAGACCAGACCTACTATAGATATAGACCAGACCTACTATAGATATAGACCAAACCTACTATAGATATAGACCAGACCTACTATGTCCTACTATAGATATAGACCAGACCTACTATAGATATAGACCAGACCTACTATGTCCTACTATAGATATAGACCAGACATACTATAGATATAGACCAGACCTACTATGTCCTACTATAGATATAGACCAGACCCTGTCCTACTATAGATATAGACCAGACCTACTATAGATATAGACCAGACCTACTATAAATATAGACCAGACCTACTATAGATATAGACCAGACCTACTATAGATATAGACCAGACCTACTATAGATATAGACCAGACCTACTATAGATATAGACCAGACCTACTATGTCCTACTATAGATATAGACCAGACCCTGTCCTACTATAGATATAGACCAGACCTACTATAGATATAGACCAGACCTACTATAGATATAGACCAGACCTACTATAGATATAGACCAGACCTACTATAGATATAGACCAGACCTACTATAGATATAGACCAGACCTACTATAGATATAGACCAGACCCTGTCCTACTATAGATATAGACCAGACCTACTATAGATATAGACCAGACCTACTATAGATATAGACCAGACCTACTATGTCCTACTATAGATATAGACCAGACCTACTATAGATATAGACCAGACCCTGTCCTACTATAGATATAGACCAGACCTACTATAGATATAGACCAGACCTACTATAGATATAGACCAGACCTACTATGTCCTACTATAGATATAGACCAGACCTACTATAGATATAGACCAGACCTACTATGTCCTACTATAGATATAGACCAGACCTACTATAGATATAGACCAGACCTACTATAGATATAGACCAGACCTACTATAGATATAGACCAGACCTACTATAGATTTAGACCAGACCTACTATGTCCTACTATAGATATAGTACTATAGACAGAGTTGGGGACATAAGGGACAACACAGAACACCACAGCAGACCACATTACAGGCAGTTTGTGCCCCTTCACAATGTGGGGTGCTTTAAATGGAAACCTGGCACCATCCCAACAGTGAAGCATGGCGGTGGCAGCATCATGCTGTGGGGATGTTTTTCAGCAACAGTGACTGGGAGACTAGTCAGGATCGAGGGAAAGATAAATGGAGCAAAGTAGAGAGATCCTTGATGAAAACCTGCTCCAGAGGGCTCAGGACCTCAGACTGGGACGAAGGTTCACCTTCCAATAGGACAACGACCCTAAGCACACAGCCAAGACAACGCAGGAGTGGCTTCGGGACAAGACTCTGAATATCTTTGAGTGGCGCACCCAGAGCCCGAACTTGAACCCGATCGAACATCTCTGGAGAGACCTGAAAATAGCTGTGCAGCAACGCTCCCCATCCAACCTGACAGAGCTTGAGAGGATCTGCAGAGAAACTCCCCAAATACAGGTGTGCCAAGCTTGTAGCGTCATACCCAAGAAGACTTGAGGCTGTAATCGCTGCCAAAGTTGCTTCAACAAAGTACTGAGTAAAGGGTCTGAATACTTATGTAAATGTGATATCAGTTTTTGTTGTTTTTATACATTTGCTAAAATGTATAAACATGTTTTTGCCGTGTCATTTTGGGATTTTGTGTGTAGACTGAAGAGGGATAAAAAAACTATTTAATCCATTTTAGAATAAGGCTGTAACTTAACAAAATGTGGAAAAAGTCAAGGTGTCTGAAAACTTTCTGAATGCACTGTATGAGAGAAAGAGTGCGAGAGAGCGCAACACAGAGAGAGAGCGAGAGAGAGAGCGAGCGAGAGAAAGAGAGAGAGCGAGCGAGAGAAAGAGAGAGAGCGAGCGAGAGAAAGAGAGCGAGCGAAAGAGAGAGAGCGAGCGAGCGAAAGAGAGAGAGCGAGCGAGAGAAAGAGAGAGAGCGAGCGAGAGAAAGAGAGAGAGCGAGCGCGAGACAGAGACAGAGAGCGAGCGCGAGACAGAGCGAGAGAGCGAGAGAGCGAGAGAGGCACACACAGGCACAAACGACCTGAGAGCACAGCAGGAAAGGGTGGCCACAGCACTGAAGGGAGTGATTGAAAAAGCTTCTTCTACTTTCCCCAACGCACAAGTGGTTATCTCCACCCTGCTACCACGAAACGACTTCCACCCTGCTACAATACAGCGGGTAAACGCAAGCATTTCCCGTGACTGTGCCTCAAAACCAAATGTTTTTCTGGCCCACCACTCCACCCTGGACTTGAACAGCCTCTATGACCAGGTCCACCTCTACAAGGCAGCAGTGCCCACCTTTGCCCGGACTCTAAAGGACATCGCTCTCAAACGCAGCCCCAACACTTCACACAGGAGCAACAGATCAATAGACACCCCACCCAGACCAGCGAGACACCCTCCAAGACCTCCAGGACCCCCCCCCTAGACCTACACACCCCCCCCACATCAACCATGCCCACACCCAATTTAGGCCCCCTCAGATCAGACCCATGCCACTCCTGCCCACCCCATGCACCCCACCCCCGCAAAGAGGGCATCAACATGGAAGTCACACATACGCCCAGGTAGTGAGCGGGCAAACTGGCCCAACCCCCACTCTTACACTCGCCCAAGCCAACGGCATGTACCAGATGCTCAGCAGGCTCTGCTCACACTTACTGGCCTGAGGCCAAACCCCGACCAACAACATTGGACACTTTATGGAACAAAAAGCCTTCACTATATCATCCTGGAATATCCAAGGTCTGAGGTCATCTGCCTTTGGCCTAAAGAGCAGGAACCCGGACTTCACCAAAGAAATCGGTAATGCAGACATTGTCATCCTGCAAGAAACATGGTATAGAGGAGACTGGTTGCCCTCTAGGTTACAGAGAGCTGGTAGTCCCATCCACCAAACTACCAGGTGTGAAACAGGGAAGGGACTCAGGGGGAATGCTAATTTGGTATAGAGCAGACCTAACTCACTCCATTAAATTAATCAAAACAGGAACATTTTACATTTGGCTAGAAATTCAAAAGGAAATTATCTTAACAGAGAAAAATGTCCTCCTGTGTGCTACCTATATCCCCCCACTAGAATCCCCATACTTTAATGAAGACAGCTTCTCCATCCTGGAGGGGGAAATCAATCATTTCCAGGCCCAGGGACATGTATTAGTCTGTGGCGACCTAAATGCCAGAACTGGACAGGAACCTGACACCCTCAGCACACAGGGGGACAAACACCTACCTGGAGGTGACAGCATTCCCTCCCCCATATGCCCACCTAGGCACAACTATGACAACATAACCAACAAAAACGGGTCACAACTCCTGCAGCTCTGTCGCACGCTGGGTATGTACATAGTCAATGGTAGGCTTCGAGGGGACTCCTATGGTAGGTACACCTATAGCTCATCTCTTGACAGTAGCACTGTAGACTACTTTATCACTGACCTCAACCCAGAGTCTCTCAGAGCGTTCACAGTCAGCCCACTGACACCCCTATCAGACCACAGCAAAATCACAGTCTACTTGAACAGAGCAATACTCAATCATGAGGCATCAAAGCCAAAGGAACTGAGTAACATTAAGAAATGCTATAGATGGAAGGAATGCCGTTTGGAAACCTACCAAAAAACAATTAGGCAACAGCAAATTCAATCCCTTTTAGACAACTTCCTGGGTAAAACGTTCCACTGCAATAGTGAAGGTGTAAACTTGGCAGTAGAAAATCTTAACAGTATATTTGACCTCTCAGCTTCCCTATCAAATCTAAAAATCTCAAATAGAAAACCGAAGAAAATGAACAACAATGACAAATGGTTTGATAAAGAATGTAAAAATCTAAGAAATAAATTGAGAAACCTGTCCAACCAAAAACATAGAGACCCGGAAAACCTGAGTCTACGCCTTCACTATGGTGAATCACTAAAACAATACAGAAATACACTACGGAAAAAGAAGGAACAGCACGTCAGAAATCAGCTCAATGTAATTGAAGAATCCATAGACTCTAACCAATTCTGGGAAAATTGGAAAACACTAAACAAACAACAACACGAAGAATTATCTATCCAAAATGGAGATGTATGGGTAAACCACTTCTCCAATCTTTTTGGCTCTATAACAAAGAATAAAGAGCAAAAACATATACATGATCAAATACAAATCCTAGAATCAACTATTAAAGACTACCAGAACCCACTGGATTCTCCAATTACCTTGAATGAGTTACAGGACAAAATAAAAACCCTCCAACCCAAAAAGGCCTGTGGTGTTGACAGTATCCTAAATTAAATGATAAAATATACAGATCACAAATTCCAATTGGCTATATTAAAACTCTTTAACATCGTCCTTAGCTCTGGCATCTTCCCCAATATTTGGAACCAAGGACTGATCACCCCAATCCACAAAAGTGGAGACAAATTTGACCCCAATAACTACCGTGGAATATGCGTCAACAGTAACCTTTGGAAAATACTCTGCATTATCATTAACAGCAGACTCGTACATTTCCTCAATGAAAACAATGTACTGAGCAAATGTCAAATTGGCTTTTTACCAAATTACCGTACAACAGACCATGTATTCACCCTACACACCCTAATTGACAACCAAACAAACCAAAACAAAGGCAAAGTCTTCTCATGCTTTGTTGATTTCAAAAAAGCCTTCGACTCAATTTGGCATGAGGGTCTGCTATACAAATTGATGGAAAGTGGTGTTGGGGGAAAAACATACGACATCATAAAATCCATGTACACAAACAACAAGTGTGCGGTTAAAATTGGCAAAAAACACACACATTTCTTCACACAGGGTCGTGGGGTGAGACAGGGATGCAGCTTAAGCCCCACCCTCTTCAACATATATATCAACGAATTGGCGCGGGCACTAGAACAGTCTGCAGCACCCGGTCTCACCCTACTAGAATCCGAAGTCAAATGTCTACTGTTTGCTGATGATCTGGTGCTTCTGTCACCAACCAAGGAGGGCCTACAGCAGCACCTAGATCTTCTGCACAGATTCTGTCAGACCTGGGCCCTGACAGTAAATCTCAGTAAGACCAAAATAATGGTGTTCCAAAAAAGGTCCAGTCGCCAGGACCACAAATTCCATCTAGACACCGTTGCCCTAGAGCACACAAAAAACTATACATACCTCGGCCTAAACATCAGCACCACAGGTAGCTTCCACAGAGCTGTGAACAATCTGAGAGACAAGGCAAGAAGGGCATTCTATGCCATCAAAAGGAACATAAATTTCAACATACCAATTAGGATCTGGCTAAAAATACTTGAATCAGTCATAGAGCCCATTGCCCTTTATGGTTGTGAGGTCTGGGGTCCGCTCACCAACCAAGATTTCACAAAATGGGACAAACACCAAATTGAGACTCTGCATGCAGAATTCTGCAAAAATATCCTCCGTGTACAACGTAGAACACCAAATAATGCATGCAGAGCAGAATTAGGCCGATACCCACTAATTATCAAAATCCAGAAAAGAGCCGTTAAATTCTACAACCACCTAAAAGGAAGCGATTCCCAAACCTTCCATAACAAAGCCATCACCTACAGAGAGATGAACCTGGAGAAGAGTCCCCTAAGCAAGCTGGTCCTGAGGCTCTGTTCACAAACACAAACACACCCCACAGAGCCCCAGGACAGCAGCACAATTAGACCCAACCAAATCATGAGAAAACAAAAAGATAATTACTTGACACATTGGAAAGAATTAACAAAAAAACAGAGCAAACTAGAATGCTATTTGGCCCTAAACAGAGAGTACACAGTGGCAGAATACCTGACCACTGTGACTGACCCAAACTTAAGGAAAGCTTTGACTATGTACAGACTCAGTGAGCATAGCCTTGCTATTGAGAAAGGCCGCCGTAGGCAGACATGGCTCTCAAGAGAAGACAGGCTATGTGCACACTGCCCACAAAATGAGGTGGAAACTGAGCTGCACTTCCTAACCTCCTGCCCAATGTATGACCATATTAGAGACACATATTTCCCTCAGATTACACAGATCCACAAAGAATTCGAAACCAAATCCAATTATGATAAACTCCCATATCTACTGGGTGAAATTCCACAGTGTGCCATCACAGCAGCAAGATTTGTGACCTGTTGCCACAAGAAAAGGGCAACCAGTGAAGAACAAACACCATTGTAAATACAACCCATATTTATGTTTATTTATTTTAACTTGTGTGCTTTAACCATTTGTACATTGCTACAACACTGTATATATATATAATATGACACTTGTAATGTCTTTATTGCTTTGAAGCTTCTGTATGTGTAATGTTTACTGTTAATTTGTATTGTTTATTTCACTTTTGTATATTATCTACCTCACTTGCTTTGGCAATGTTAACACATGTTTCCCATGCCAATAAAGCCCCTTGAATTGAATTGAATTGAATTGAGGGTAGGGCTAGAGGATGGAGAGAGAGAGAGAGGGTAGGGCTAGAGGATGGAGAGAAAGAGAGGGTAGGGCTAGAGGATGGAGAGAGAGAGAGGGTAGGGCTAGAGGATGGAGAGAGAGAGAGAGAGAGGGTAGGGCGAGAGGGGGGAGAGAGAGAGAGAGAGGGTAGGGCTAGAGGATGGAGAGAGAGAGAGAGAGAGTAGGGCTAGATGATGGAGAGAGAGAGAGAGAGGGTAGGGCTAGAGGATGGAGAGAGAGAGAGAGAGAGAGGGTAGGGCTAGAGGATGGAGAGAGAGAGAGAGAGGGTAGGGCTAGAGGATGGAGAGAGAGAGAGAGAGAGAGAGAGGGTAGGGCTAGAGGATGGAGAGAGAGAGAGAGAGGGTAGGGCTAGAGGATGGAGAGAGAGGGTAGGGCTAGAGGATGGAGAGAGAGAGAGGGGGTAGGGCTTAGGCAGGCCAGAGCAGAGCACGCTAGTTTAGGGTAGGATTCAGTACCGTCTGATGCCACAGCAGCGGGTCCAGTTCTATAACTGCAGTAGTTCCTGGTAGGAAAAAACACCAGACGGACAACATTCCTGTCCCGCTCCGCTCCCTCCCTCCCGCCCCGCTCCCTCCCTCCCTCCCGTCCCGTTCCATCCTATGGATAGTTATTAGCCAGTGGGCCCGGCGGCCAGGCATCCACATGTGTTCATGATAATTATCCTGACTGTTTAACAATAGAACACCATCTTTCATTAGCGGGACGCACAGCGCAGATCAATACTTTCCATATTTTAAGCGAGGCCAGTCTGTCTCTGTTGATAGTCTCATGGTCCAGCACTGGGCTAAGTTGGGACTCAGAGTACGGCCACATGCACACAATAATAATAATAATAAAATGATCATTATTACTACTAGCGTACTATATTACGTATTGGATTACTAAAAAATACACCTTCTACATTACTGTGTAGTTTAACAATAAAACGGTCTGATGACTCTGTATTCATATCCCGAAAGAAAGAAATTATCACTACATTTTAAAAGTTAGCAAAAATAGATACGATCTAACATGGACAGAACAATACCTGTTTATTTGTGGGGGGAAAATCACCCTGATTAACTCTTTAGTCATATCCCAGTTTACCCTGAGGAACTCTTTAGTCATATCTTTAGTCATATCCCAGTTTACCCTGACTAACTCTTTAGTCATACCCCAGTTAATTCTGTTTGTACAGCTTTCACAGTGCTACTGATAGTGGTGGTGCTTGGTTTGCACGTGCAAATTCAGAACACACAACATTCTATAATAGAATTGTGTTATTTGACGTGTCAAATTAAAAGCTTATTTAACGTGTCAAAATGTTATATGACGTGTATCTTTTTTGACACGCAAAGACCCAAACGGCGTTCAATGTGCTTCACCCTAGTCATTTGGTCATTTTCACCTCTTAATTTCACCTACTGTTCTAACTTGGTGGTGCACCAAAAGCCTACAACCTGTTTTAGAGAAATGTAATCATTGAATATTGTAAGAGCTTTCATTGTCTGTTTATATGCCCCCTTTATTTATCCTACAGTTCTGACTTGGTGTACAGGGAGAACACTGTAAGAATGGACCATGTTCTGAATTGTGTCGCTGTACATTTCAAACGTGCTGAACAAATAGTTATACTGACTACGTCCGTCCTAGCTCGCTCATGAATGTCTTAATCTGAATTACAGATTGCCTCTTATCTGCTCGTCGTTCCCTTATGCCATAGTTTGTACATCTCAATTGTCATTATAAACCACATTTGTTTAAACAAGTCGGCCATATCAGCTGAGCAAGTCAGCCATATCAGGCGGAAATCCTCAAACTTTTGGATTGAACTCTCCAACCAGACAGACAGAAAAAAAGGAGACAGACAGACAGACACTGTCCAGGTTTAAAAGCAGACATATCCATCACCAGCTGTGAGGGTCCATCTTAAAACATAGCAGTGAGAACGGACACGCTGCGAACACCTTCCTATAAATAGCACCTAACCCAGTGTAAACACAGGCCCCTGTTTTATCTCAGCCCTAACAATAGACTCTTTAGATGAGCACAGTCAGGCTCAGTTTGGAAGGGTGCAGAATAGTGGAGAGATGTAAAATTAGTAGCAAGAGAACTTTGTCGCCCTCCGGTTAATGTCTGATGACTACTACTAAAATACTGGTCCCAACTGAAGTCAATGTCTGATGCCTAAACATGGAGAGATGTCTCGGGAAGTTCTACAATCAAGTTTTGCAACAACCCAACTCTCCAGTCTCAAATAATAACCATCCGGGCCATGTCTGATAACCACCCGGGCCATGTCTGATAACCACCCGGGCCATGTCTGATAACCATATCCAGGTCTAGATAAGACTTTTATTTCAACGTTCACCCATAAACATCAACAACGAGTGAAAACAAATCAATTCCCCCCTCCCCCAGTTAGTAATTCAACCATAATTTCTAATCCCGTGTGGCTCTGTTGTTGAGCACGGGGCTTGTAACGCCAGGGTTGTGGGTTCGATTCCCACAGGGGGACAAGAACGAAAAATGTATCCACTCACTAGTGTAAGTCGCTCTTGAATAAGCGAGTCTGCTAAATTACACAAATGTAAAAAAGGGCTACACTAATTGACCTATTTAAAAATGTTAGCCAACGTGGCTAATTGAGTGACTGACAGGAAAAAGTGCAGATGCACAACCAAATTGCATCTAGAATATTCTAACTCTCAACAGTAAGTTGAGAAGTTCTGCAGGCTCGTACCTGACCTAGGTCCTCACAGCCTGTAGAATAGGGACGATGTAGCAGCGTCAGAACAATGATTCAGCAGGTAGAGGTGTACATGGTGGTTGGATTTATTTATTTACCCAGCGCTGGTGATAAAATGTACAATTCAATTATATTTACCCGAGCTCTAGTATTCAAACGGTCTACTCAAAAGAAGAAACCATGTCTCTGTAAAAGGTACAGCTGGGGCTCAGATACAGGCTCCCCTTGACCCTAACCAGAACTGACGAGAACGTCCCCAAACAGGTGGGAATCTAATTAGTATTAAAAAAAAAATGAAATCCCCATAAAAAAAAAAAAAAAAAAAAATCTGTCAGTTTTAAGCAAGAGATATCAGATGTTTTACATCTGTTGAGACAACCAGCCCTGAGAGGGTGGAGAGGAGGATCTGATGGTTCACGGTGTCGAAGGCAGTGGATAGATTATCTGTGCTGTAGCCAACCATACAGAATAAGAACAACATTTACAGGACTAACCGATCTGACGCTAGACTAACCGATCTGACGCTAGACTAACCGATCTGACGCTAGACTAACCGATCTGACGCTAGACTAACCGATCTGACACTAGACTAACCGATCTGACACTAGACTAACCGATCTGACGCTAGACTAACCGATCTGACGCTAGACTAACCGATCTGACGCTAGACTAACCGATCTGACGCTAGACTAACCGATCTGACACTAGACTAACCCGATCTGACGCTAGACTAACCGATCTGACGCTAGACTAACCCGATCTGACGCTAGACTAACCGATCTGACGCTAGACTAACCGATCTGACGCTAGACTAACCGATCTGACGCTAGACTAACCGATCTGACGCTAGACTAACCGATCTGACGCTAGACTAACCGATCTGACGCTAGACTAACCGATCTGACGCTAGACTAACCCGATCTGACGCTAGATTAACCGATCTGACGCTAGACTAACCGATCTGACGCTAGACTAACCCGATCTGACGCTAGACTAACCGATCTGACGCTAGATTAACCGATCTGACGCTAGACTAACCGATCTGACGCTAGACTAACCGATCTGACACTAGACTAACCCGATCTGACACTAGACTAACCGATCTGACACTAGACTAACCGATCTGACACTAGACTAACCCGATCTGACACTAGACTAACCGATCTGACACTAGACTAACCGATCTGACACTAGACTAACCGATCTGAACTAACCGATCTGAACTAACCGATCTGACGCTAGACTAACCGATCTGACGCTAGACTAACCGATCTGACGCTAGACTAACCGATCTGACGCTAGACTAACCGATCTGACGCTAGACTAACCGATCTGACACTAGACTAACCGATCTGACACTAGACTAACCGATCTGACACTAGACTAACCGATCTGACGCTAGACTAACCCGATCTGACACTAGACTAACCGATCTGACACTAGACTAACCGATCTGACGCTAGACTAACCGATCTGACGCTAGACTAACCGATCTGACGCTAGACTAACCCGATCTGACACTAGACTAACCGATCTGACGCTAGACTAACCGATCTGACACTAGATTAACCGATCTGACACTAGATTAACCTAACCTGCTCTGCCTCTGTCTCTGTCTCGCTCACTCATTCTCTCTTTGGCCCTGCCTGGGCGGAAGGTAGCCTAGCGTTTAGAGCGTTGGGCCAGCAACCTTTCGGGTTTCTAATCCGAATACCCGAGACGACAAGGTGAAAAATCTGTCGATACGCCCTTGAGCAAGGCACTTAACCCTAATTTGCTCCAGGGACGCCGTACTACGATGGTTGACCCTGTCAAACAAAACATTTTCACTGCACCTATCCGGTGTATGTGACAACACATGTATTTATTTAGGTAGCTCTTAGCTGCTGGTTCCCATAGCAACCCCTGTAGGCTAGTCTGTCGGTCGATACCAACCACTCCTCTCCTCCTAAGCCAGCAGGACACACATACACTGCCATCCCTCCATTCTCAGACAGACACACACACAGATTGAAGCCAACAGCATACCACCTTGCATCCCACTGAAGGTAAGCAGGGTTGGTCCTGATCGGTCCCTGGATGGGAGACCAGATGCTGCTGGAAGTGGTGTTGGAGGGACAGTAGGAGGCACTCTTTCCTCTGGTCTAAAAAAAAAATATCCCAATGCCCCAGGGCAGTGATTGGGGACATTGCCCTGTGTAGGGTGCCGTCTTTCGGATGGGACGTTAAACGGGTGTCCTGACTCTCTGTGGTCACTAAAGATCCCATGGTACTTATTGTAAGAGTAGGGGTGTTAAAGGAAACTCTGCACAAAAACAATATTTTGGTATTTGTTTAATTCGTCCCAAAACATTTTGCTTGTCACCAATGAAGTTTAAGGTATTTTACTTTCAAAATACAGAAATTATCCCCGTATGACGCATTAAAAACACAGTCCAGCGCTCAAAACACACAGGAACTGTGTTCATTAAGTGACAATCCTTGCAAGAGGGAATCTGATTCCACAGTTTAGCAGCAACACAAGAAACAGACAGACAAAGTGACAGTAGGAGTTTCAAGTTAATATTAGATAAGATATTCGGGATGCACGATATATAGATGAATATATCGGTATCGGACGATGTCTAGTTTAACGCCGATGTGCAAAACCGATGTCAAAGCTGACCTCTATAACGTAGGTACGTGACTAATGACGCCACGTAAAATGTTGCGCTATACGTGCAACATAGCATTCCTAACCTAGCCCACAATGTCTGCTGTGTGGATCGAGCAGTCAACAAGTCGAGCAGTCATTTGAAAGAGTAACAAAATTTCAGCGAGACAACAAAAGGCGAAATCCATTAACGCCGAGATAATGGAATCCATTGCCCTCGATAATCAACCGTTCTGTCGTGGATGATGTTGGCTTTCGCCGACTGGTCGAGCTCTCGTACACACTACCAAGTGCGCTATTGTTCAGATGTTGCCCTACCGGAGTTACACAGTATTAGCATCACTGCTATTAGCTTCATGACATACATACTATGGAACGCCATTTGGGTCTTTGCAGTAGTAGCAGTAGCACTGTCAAAGCTGTACAAAAAAGTCTACAAACAAGCAAACACCGGCCACGAACGATGTGTTTACAATACCGTGTTGGTAATAAAGCATCATTTGTTCAACCACATCGTCTGGAGTAGCTAGCTTTAGCTTGGTACATTGCTAGCACCAATACAATTCTTAGCAATGATTTAGGACATCCTTGTAAGTAAATATTAGCTAGGTAGCCACTAGTTGTTCGCCTATTGAAATTTATGAAAATAAATAGCTAGCCAGCAACTTAACCCTGTTACCCAAAGCTAACGTTATAAGCAGCCAGCTAGCTTCATCTGGCTAGCGAGGCTCGAACCGGACTGGGTTATGTGTTGTGAAGCTAGCCACAATAAGGATTAGGTACAATAGTGGAATTTACAGTTTGCCTTCAAAATAAAAGTCAGTCATTGACAGTGATGCAAATGAATACAAATAGTAGAATTATGCCTTACTTTATTTTTGAAGGCTAACCGCAGAGTCCACTATTGTGGCTAATCCTTATTGTGGCTAGCTTCACATAGATGGCCCGACCACCATTAATCAAATAATAACTGTCTTATAAATTAGGGTTGTTTTAGATGATGACACCTAGCTAGATAGTTAGCTAGCTAACTATAGCTACTGAAACAGATGTCGTTTTGCTGTTTTGGGGAAGAACATTGTGTGCATCCATGAGCTAGCTAGTTTTTTTATGTCCAGCACTGTAGGTGCACGAGTCAACTTTACCAGCATCATAGCATATGTATCGATGAATCGTTGTGACATATGAGTGATAGTGAAATCAATGTGTAATAACTACGGAAAAAAATGTATGAACACGTTAAATTATTATGTGACATGCAGTCATATTCAGGTTCTGATTGGTCAACAAGCTTATTTGACACGACATGTTTTACTGGTAATGGGGACATACGTAAATGCCAACAAAATAAAAATAACTTTTTGGTCAGTGTGTGTGTGTGTGTGTAACCTTTATTTAACTAGAAAAGTCAGTTAAGAACAAATTCTTGTTTACCCGGACGACGCTGTGCCAATTGTGCGCCGCCCTATGGGACTCCCAATCACGGCCCGGATGTGATACAGCCTGGATTTCAACCAGAGATGCAATGCCTTAGACAGCTGCGTCCAACTATTTAACTATACTAGAATGATTAAAAGGGTGAATTTATTTTTTAAATATCGGTATGGTTTTTTTGGGCAAGGAATATATTGGACATCAGTATCAGCCTGAAAAGTCACATCGGTGCATCACTAGATAATATTGTTTAGTTAACCTGCCCTGGGGTTACAGACATACATTACCATAGTTATCTACCTGTCTGAAAGAAGAGCCAGACCGCTATCCTGAGAATAACCACAACGCTTATGTTAGCTAATAAGCTCGCAAACGTATCTCTCCCCCCTCCTCTGCTCCCTCTCTTCCACTTCCCCCCCCTCATGAAATAGCTCAAACCGTCTCGGGGGTAAACAAACCGTCTGGGGGGAAACAAACCGTCTCGGGGGTAAACAAACCGTCTGGGGGGAAACAAACCGTCTGGGGGGAAACAAACCGTCTGGGGGGAAACAAACCGTCTGGGGGGAAACAAACCGTCTGGGGGGGAAACAAACCGTCTGGGGGGAAACAAACCGTCTGGGGGTAAACGTCTGGGGGGAAACAAACCGTCTGGGGGTAAACAAACCGTCTCGGGGGTAAACAAACCGTCTGGGGGGAAACAAACCGTCTGGGGGGAAACAAACCGTCTCGGGGGTAAACAAACCGTCTGGGGGGAAACAAACCGTCTGGGGGGAAACAAACCGTCTGGGGGGAAACAAACCGTCTGGGGGGAAACAAACCGTCTGGGGGGAAACAAACTGCGGCGAGGGCAAAATATAAAGCCACCCTCGCTCGCTACCTCCCCCCTCGCTCGCTACCTCCCCCGCCCGCTCACCTGCTACCTCCCCCGCTACCTCGCCCGCTACCTCGCCCGCTCGCTACCCTCCCGCTCCCCCTCGCTACCTCCCCTGTTCCCCCTCGCTACCTCCCCTGTTCCCCCTCGCTCGCTACCTCCCCCGCCCGCTCACCTGCTACCTCCCCCGCCCGCCCGCTACCCCGCCCGCTACCCCGCCCGCCCGCTCGCTACCCCGCCCGCCCGCCCGCCCACCCGCTCGCGGCGGAAAGCATGACTTAGCCACAGAGGAATCGAGGATCATTAGAATCTTTAAAAACAACAATAATAATAACAACAACAACAATAACAATAAAACCAATAATAATAATAATTGCTCGTAGGTCTATGTCTATTTGGGAAGTCCGGGTAGCGTTTATTGCTTAATGAGTTATGGCTGTCAGTGAAAAACACCTCATGTGATGATAATGTGTCTTGAATATCATTTAAAATGTTGAGACTAGAAGAAAGGGAAGGGTGAAGATATGGACCAGTCTCTCTCTCCAGAATAGCTCAGCAGGGCAGGAGTCTGTGGTGATATAGACCAGTCTCTCTCTCCAGAATAGCTCAGCAGGACAGGAGTCTGTGGTGATATAGACCAGTCTCTCTCTCCAGAATAGCTCAGCAGGACAGGAGTCTGTGGTGATATAGACCAGTCTCTCTCTCCAGAATAGCTCAGCAGGACAGGAGTCTGTGGTGATATAGACCAGTCTCTCTCTCCAGAATAGCTCAGCAGGACAGGAGTCTGTGGTGATATAGACCAGTCTCTCTCTCCAGAATAGCTCAGCAGGACAGGAGTCTGTGGTGATATAGACCAGTCTCTCTCTCCAGAATAGCTCAGCAGGACAGGAGTCTGTGGTGATATAGACCAGTCTCTCTCTCCAGAATAGCTCAGCAGGGCAGGGGTCTGTGGTGATATGGACCAGTCTCTCTCTCCAGAATGGCTCAGCAGGGCAGGAGTCTGTGGTGATATGGACCAGTCTCTCTCTCCAGAACAGCTTAGCAGGGCAGGAGTCTGTGGTGATATGGACCAGTCTCTCTCTCCAGAACAGCTCAGCAGGGCAGGAGTCTGTGGTGATATGGACCAGTCTCTCTCTCCAGAAAGGCTCAGCAGGGCAGGGGTCTGTGGTGATATGGACCAGTCTCTCTCTCCGGAAAGGCTCAGCAGGGCAGGGGTCTGTGGTGATATGGACCAGTCTCTCTCTCCAGAACAGCTCAGCAGGACAGGGGTCTGTGGTGATATAGACCAGTCTCTCTCTCCAGAATGGCTCAGCTATCTCATGCCAATTATTGTGCCTCCATTGTTTCATTGTGTGAATTGTTTGCTCTCTGATTTGGTTGATTTATTCCCCATTACATTTGTCGCCAGTAGTAAATGTACCGTTAATCCCCGTCATTTGGTAACATGAATTTCGGTTAATGCATGTATTACTTAAGAGTCATTTATCGTTCTCATTCTCGGAGCGGAAAAGTTGTTTGCAGAGTTCACGACCTGCTACACAGGAGAAACAGGTTTTTTGTGAGAAACAGGTTTTTTGTTTATTTCATAACCATTATTTACGAGATGTCAATTTCAGTTTTTATTGTCTTTTGTTTATGTGTCTGTCTGGTGTCTGTCTGATAATGTTGAGGGAGCACGAATCCATCGCGAATGATAATATTTTAAAACTATATAGTTCCTCACAGAAAGCCATTTGAAAAGTCTTGTCCAACAATCTCCCCCTGGATAAATCCCCAATCCTCCGTGTGAAAGAGCAATGGAAGTGATAGGCCTACTGCTGCATTGACCAATAGGCTATGAGCTCATTTCTTTAGCTTAAAAAAAAAAACATGAGCTGGCGCACAGCCAGAAAAATGTGTTTGTGTGAAGGTGCTGACTAATGACGAATAAACAAAATAAATAAATCACACTCGATATATATACTCCCAGCAATGGAATGTGTATTTACCAACGTTTCGGCATCACTGTGCCTTCCTCAGGGTGATGTCATGAATACTTGAACCACTTATTTGTTCTAATAGTTTCTAACTTATTTAGCTGCCAATGGATCACGGTGTATCAATGGTGTCCACACATCCAGAGGCTGGATCACGGTGTATCAATGGTGTCCACACATCCAGAGGCTGGATTACGGTGTATCAATGGTGTCCACACATCCAGAGGCTGGATCACGGTGTATCAATGGTGTCCACACATCCAGAGGCTGGATTACGGTGTATCAATGGTGTCCACACATCCAGAGGCTGGATTACGGTGTATCAATGTGTCCACACATCCAGAGGTGTAATGTGTCCATAGAGCAGAGGCTGGATCACAGTGTAATGTGTCCATACAGCAGAGGCTGTATCACGGTGTAATGTTGTAATGTGTCCATACAGCAGAGGGTGGATCACAGTGTAGTGTTGTAATGTGTCCATACAGCAGAGGATGGATCCAGCCGTGATTGGGATTCCCATAGGGCGGTGCATAATTGTCCCAGGGTCCTCCGGGGTAGGCCGTCATTGTAAATAAGAATTTGTTCTTAACTGACTTGCCCAGTTAAATAAACACACACAAAACATTAGGAGCACCTGCTCGTTCCATGACAGACTGACCAAGTGAAAGCTATGATCCCTTATTGATGTCACTTGTTAAATCCGCATCAAATCAGTACAGATGAAGGGAAGGAGACAGGTTAAAGAAGGATTTTTAAGCCTTGCGACATGGATTGTGAATGTGTGCCATTCAGAGGGTGAACGGGCAAGACAAAATATTTATGTGCCTTTGAACAGGCTTTGGTAGTTGATGCCAAGAGCACCAGTTTGACCGTGTCAAAAACTGCAACGCTGCTGGGTTTTACACGCTCAACAGTTTCCTGTGTGTGTCAAGAATGGTTCTGAGGACAAAAGAGTTTTGCAAATCAATATCAGGAAGGTGTTCCTAATGTTTTGTACACTCAGTGTATATATTAGTAGTGACCCTGACTTTGAATACCACCTGGCTAGGAAAACAGGCTAGGAGAACAGAGAGCAGGCTAACTAGGAGAAGAGGCTAGCTAGGAGAAGAGAGAACAGGCTAGCTAGGAGAACAGGCTAGCTAGGAGAAGAGAGAACAGGCTAGCTAGGAGAAGAGAGAACAGGCTAGCTAAGAGAAGAGAGTACAGGCTAGCTAAGAGAAGAGAGTACAGGCTAGCTAGGAGAAGAGAGTACAGGCTAGTTAAGAGAAGAGAGAACAGGCTAGCTAAGAGAAGAGAGTACAGGCTAGCTAGGAGAAGAGAGAACAGGCTAGCTAGGAGAAGAGAGAACAGGCTAGCTAGGAGAAGAGAGAACAGGCTAGCTAGGAGAAGAGAGAACAGGCTAGCTAGGAGAAGAGAGAACAGGCTAGCTAGGAGAAGAGAGAACAGGCTAGCTAGGAGAAGAGATAACAGGCTAGCTAGGAGAAGAGAGAACAGGCTAGATAGGAGAAGAGAGAACAGGCTAGCTAGGAGAGGAGAGAACAGGCTAGCTAGGAGAAGAGAGAACAGGCTAGCTAGGAGAAGAGAGAACAGGCTAGCTAAGAGAAGAGAGAACAGGCTAGCTAAGAGAAGAGAGAACAGGCTAGCTAGGAGAAGAGAGAACAGGCTAGCTAAGAGAAGAGAGTACAGGCTAGCTAAGAGAAGAGAGAACAGGCTAGCTAGGAGAAGAGAATACAGGCTAGCTAGGAGAAGATAGAACAGGCTAGCTAGGAGAAGATAGTACAGGCTAGCTAGGAGAAGAGAGAACAGGCTAGCTAGGAGAAGAGAGAACAGGCTAGCTAAGAGAAGAGAGAACAGGCTAGCTAAGAGAAGAGAGTACAGGCTAGCTAGGAGAACAGAGAACAGGCTAGCTAGGAGAAGAGAGTACAGGCTAGCTAGGAGAAGAGAGTACAGGCTAGCTAGGAGAAGAGAGAACAGGCTAGCTAGGAGAAGAGAGAACAGGCTAGCTAGGAGAAGAGAGTACAGGCTAGCTAGGAGAAGAGAGTACAGGATAGGAAAACGGGGAATGGGCTAGAGAAGGGAACAGGGAGAGGGACTGCCTGCCTGAATGTCTGACAATAGGCACCATTCTTAAGCTTCTCTGCCCCAGGCGGCTGACGGAGTCCCGTGACCACACCACCCCACCACCAGAGATATCACCAGACACAGCCCTACCACTACACCCCATCCCATCCCCTACTCTAGCCTCATCCCCAGCCTCTGCTAAGATTGTCTTGTGGCTCACAGGAGACCCAAGGTCCAACCCAGTCAAATGGGCAAACACGCGTGTGCGTGCATACGTGTTTGTACAATGTACACCATATATATATATATATATATATATATATATATATATATATATTATATATATAGTGTTTGCGCACCTGCCTGGGTTTAAGCCTGGGATGGAATGAGAACGAACCAGAGATCACATTCAAATACTGTAACACTATTAGGTGGAATGTGATCTGTTGTTGTCTTCAAGACCACGTTCATTTGCTTTAACTCCAGTGTCCCATTTGTACATGTGGGACACAACAACAAAAAGAAGCTAAACACACACAGTTCTTCTCACCAAATTCCCTTTCACCCTCGGTGTCTCTCTCACTCCCGCCACACATATGTACTGACTGCCCACACAAGCTCCCGTTAGGCCTACAGATGAAAACAGATCTAACCGATAGGATACACAAGTTCCCGTTAGGCCTACAGAAAACACAGATCTAACCGATAGGATACACAAGCTCCCGTTAGGCCTACAGAAAACACAGATCTAACCGATAGGATACACAAGTTCCCGTTAGGCCTACAGAAAACACAGATCTAACCGATAGGATACACAAGTTCCCGTTAGGCCTACAGAAAACACAGATCTAACCGATAGGATACACAAGCTCCCGTTGGGACTACAGAAAACACAGATCTAACGATAGGATACACAAGTTCCCGTTGGGACTACAGAAAACACAGATCTAACGATAGTATACACAAGTTCCCGTTAGGCCTACAGAAAACACAGATCTAACGATAGGATACACAAGCTCCCGTTAGGCCTACAGAAAACACAGATCTAACGATAGGATACACAAGCTCCCGTTAGGCCTACAGAAAACACAGATCTAACCGATAGGATACACAAGCTCCCGTTAGGCCTACAGAAAACACAGATCTAACGATAGGATACACAAGCTCCCGTTAGGCCTACAGAAAACACAGATCTAACTGACGGATACACAAGCTCCCGTTAGGACTACAGAAAACACAGATCTAACCGATAGGATACACAAGCTCCCGTTAGGCCTACAGAAAACACAGATCTAACCGATAGGATACACAAGCTCCCGTTAGGCCTACAGAAAACACAGATCTAACCGATAGGATACACAAGCTCCCGTTAGGCCTACAGAAAACACAGATCTAACTGACGGATACACAAGCTCCCGTTAGGCCTACAGAAAACACAGATCTAACTGACGGATACACAAGCTCCCGTTAGGCCTACAGAAAACACAGATCTAACTGACGGATACACAAGCTCCCGTTAGGCCTACAGAAAACACAGATCTAACCGATAGGATACACAAGCTCCCGTTAGGCCTACAGAAAACACAGATCTAACTGACGGATACACAAGTTCCCGTTAGGCCTACAGAAAACACGGATCTAACTGACGGATACACAAGCTCCCGTTAGGCCTACAGAAAACACAGATCTAACCGATAGGATACACAAGCTCCCGTTAGGCCTACAGAAAACACAGATCTAACCGATAGGATACACAAGCTCCCGTTAGGACTACAGAAAACACAGATCTAACCGATAGGATACACAAGCTCCCGTTAGGCCTACAGAAAACACAGATCTAACCGATAGGATACACAAGCTCCCGTTAGGACTGTGATATATATATATAAAATATTCTGTGATATTACATCATGTGTTTTTTTTAGTATCTTGACCGCGATAAGGGCTCAGGAAATAAGAGTATTGTCTACTAAATTTACAAAACAAGGCTATGCCACGTTATAATATAACCAGTTGATATTATGATTTCAATAAATTAAATCTTAAATGGCACTTGCTTTTTTATTGACTAAATATACACTGAGTGTACAAAACATTAAGAACACCTGCTCTTTCCATGGTAGACTGACCAGTGAATTCAGGTGAAAGCTATGATCCCCCCTATTGATGTCAATTGTTGAATCCACTTCAATCAGTGTAGATGAAGGGGAGGAGACGGGTTAAAGAAGGATTTTTAAGCCTCGAGATAATTGAGACATGGATTGTGTACCTCTATACCAGGCGGTGTCAGAGGAAGGCCCTAAAAATTGTCAAAGACTCCAGCCACCCTAGTCATAGACTGTTCTCTCTACTACCGCACGGCAAGCGGTACCGGAGCGCCAAGTCTAGGTCCCAGAGGCTCCTTAACAGCTTCTACCCCCCAAGCCATAAGACTCCTGAACATCTAATCAAATGGCTACCCAGACTATTTGCAGTGCCCCTCCCCCTCTCCATACCACCGACACTCTTTGTTATCATCTATACATAGTCACTTTAATTAACTCTACCAACATGTACATACTACCTCAAATAACGGGTGCCCCCCGCACATTGACTCTGTACCGTAATACCCTGTATATAGCCTCCACATTGACTCTGTACCGGTACCCCCTGTATATAGCCTCCACATTGACTCTGTACCGGTACCCCCTGTATATAGCCTCCACATTGACTCTGTACCGGTACCCCCTGTATATAGCCTCCACATTGACTCTGTACCGGTACCCCCTGTATATAGCCTCCACATTGACTCTGTACCGGTACCCCCTGTATATAGCCTCCACATTGACTCTGTACCGGTACCCCCTGTATATAGCCTCCACATTGACTCTGTACCGGTACCCCCTGTATATAGCCTCCACATTGACTCTGTACCGGTACCCCCTGTATATAGCCTCCACATTGACTCTGTACCGGTACCCCCTGTATATAGCCTCCACATTGACTCTGTACCGGTACCCCCTGTATATAGCCTCCACATTGACTCTGTACCGGTACCCCCTGTATATAGCCTCCACATTGACTCTGTACCGGTACCGTAACACCCTGTATATAGCCTCCACATTGACTCTGTACCGGTACACCCTGTATATAGCCTCCACATTGACTCTGTACCGGTACCCCCTGTATATAGCCTCCACATTGACTCTGTACCGGTACCCGCTGTATATAGCCTCCACATTGACTCTGTACCGGTACCCGCTGTATATAGCCTCCACATTGACTCTGTACCGGTACCCCCTGTATATAGCCTCCACATTGACTCTGTACCGGTACCCCCTGTATATAGCCTCCACATTGACTCTGTACCGGTACCCCCTGTATATAGCCTCCACATTGACTCTGTACCGGTACCCCCTGTATATAGCCTCCACATTGACTCTGTACCGGTACCCCCTGTATATAGCCTCCACATTGACTCTGTACCGGTACCCCCCTGTATATAGCCTCCACATTGACTCTGTACCGGTACCCCCTGTATATAGCCTCCACATTGACTCTGTACCGGTACCCCCCTGTATATAGCCTCCACATTGACTCTGTACCGTAATACCCTGTATATAGCCTCCACATTGACTCTGTACCGTAAAACCCTGTATATAGCCTCCACATTGACTCTGTACCGGCACCACCCTGTATATAGTCTTGCTATTGTTATTTCACTGCTGCTCTTTAATTACTTGTTACTTGTATTGCTTCTTCTTATCCCTATTGTTTGTAAACTGCATTGTTGGTTAAGGCCTTGTAAGTAAGCATTTCACTAAGGTCTACACCTGTTGTATTCAGCGCATGTGACTAATAAAGTTTGATTTGATATTCAGCTGGCAGTCAGGCACTGGAATACGTTTCTGAGTGACAGAGTGAGGGCTTGGCATATAAGCTTTGTCTACGCAAAGTATTTATGTATTAACACTATGAATTAACATAAATAGTGTATTGTTTTTTTGTGTAAATGGACAGTGAAGTATATCGTACATCTTCTGTAGTCCATCATTGTGGTGATATTTAGTCAGCTCTCCACTGAGCACCAGAAAGAAAAAAAGGTAAAACAGCAGAGTAAGCAGACAGTCTGAAATTATTTAACTGGCATGTAGATTGGGAACTAGGCCTCAACTACAGCGGTACTGCACAACCCTACTGTACAACCCTACAGTACAACGCCATCCTGCCACTACTATCAGCACCTACAGTAAAGTAGGCATAAAGGTTTTATTACATTTTACACACAGCAAGTCACAGAGACAAATATGACTGACTAGTATGGCACCCTATTCCCTATATAGTACACTACTTTAGACCAGGGCCCTATGGCACCCTATTCCCTATATAGTGCACTACTTTAGACCAGGGCCCTATGGAACCCTCTTCCCTATATAGTGCACTACTTTAGACCAGGGCCCATAGGGCTCTAAGCCAAACATGCATCTGTATCAGATATTCACATCATGGTTACAATCTGTACAGCCGTCAACATTACCCAGAAAGGACATGACCTGCAAAGGCAAAGCTAAAGAAGTGACAGCAGACTAACCGCTTTAGTAATATGACTCATAGATTCAACTCCCATCACCACATCAACACACATCACATCCCCACACATCACATCCCCACACATCACATCCCCACACATCACATCCCCACACATCACATCCCCACACATCACATCCCCAAGCGCCACGCATCACACATCACATCAACACATGCAGACGGTTATCTTTAGGAGCTCCCACAACCAACTGATAGCTAGACATATCTTTAGGAGCTCCCACAACCAACTGATAGCTAGACATATCTTTAGGAGCTCCCACAACCAACTGATAGCTAGGCATATCTTTAGGAGCTCCCACAACCAACTGATAGCTAGGCATATCTTTAGGAGCTCCCACAACCAACTGATAGCTAGACATATCTTTAGGAGCTCCCACAACCAACTGATAGCTAGGCATGTCTTTAGGAGCTCCCACAACCAACTGATAGCTAGGCATATCTTTAGGAGCTCCCACAACCAACTGATAGCTAGACATATCTTTAGGAGCTCCCACAACCAACTGATAGCTAGGCATGTCTTTAGGAGCTCCCACAACCAACTGATAGCTAGGCATATCTTTAGGAGCTCCCACAACCAACTGATAGCTAGACATATCTTTAGGAGCTCCCACAACCAACTGATAGCTAGGCATATCTTTAGGAGCTCCCACAACCAACTGATAGCTAGGCATATCTTTAGGAGCTCCCACAACCAACTGATAGCTAGGCATATCTTTAGGAGCTCTCACAACCAACTGATAGCTAGACATATCTTTAGGAGCTCCCACAACCAACTGATAGCTAGACATATCTTTAGGAGCTCCCACAACCAACTGATAACTAGACATATCTTTAGGAGCTCCCACAACCAACTGATAGCTAGGCATATCTTTAGGAGCTCCCACAACCAACTGATAGCTAGGCATATCTTTAGGAGCTCCCACAACCAACTGATAGCTAGACATATCTTTAGGAGCTCCCACAACCAACTGATAGCTAGGCATGTCTTTAGGAGCTCCCACAACCAACTGATAGCTAGGCATATCTTTAGGAGCTCCCACAACCAACTGATAGCTAGACATATCTTTAGGAGCTCCCACAACCAACTGATAGCTAGACATATCTTTAGGAGCTCCCACAACCAACTGATAGCTAGGCATATCTTTAGGAGCTCCCACAACCAACTGATAGCTAGGCATATCTTTAGGATCTCCCACAACCAACTGATAGCTAGGCATATCTTTAGGATCTCCCACAACCAACTGATAGCTAGGCATATCTTTAGGAGCTCCCACAACCAACTGATAGCTAGGCATATCTTTAGGAGCTCCCACAACCAACTGATAGCTAGGCATATCTTTAGGATCTCCCACAACCAACTGATAGCTAGGCATATCTTTAGGAGCTCCCACAACCAACTGATAGCTAGGCATATCTTTAGGAGCTCCCACAACCAACTGATAGCTAGACATATCTTTAGGAGCTCCCACAACCAACTGATAGCTAGGCATATCTTTAGGAGCTCCCACAACCAACTGATAGCTAGGCATATCTTTAGGAGCTCCCACAACCAACTGATAGCTAGACATATCTTTAGGAGCTCCCACAACCAACTGATAGCTAGGCATATCTTTAGGAGCTCCCACAACCAACTGATAGCTAGGCATATCTTTAGGAGCTCCCACAACCAACTGATAGCTAGGCATATCTTTAGGAGCTCCCACAACCAACTGATAACTAGGCATATCTTTAGGATCTCCCACAACCAACTGATAGCTAGGCATATCTTTAGGAGCTCCCACAACCAACTGATAGCTAGGCATGTCTTTAGGAGCTCCCACAACCAACTGATAGCTAGGCATATCTTTAGGAGCTCCCACAACCAACTGATAGCTAGACATATCTTTAGGAGCTCCCACAACCAACTGATAGCTAGACATATCTTTAGGAGCTCCCACAACCAACTGATAGCTAGGCATATCTTTAGGAGCTCCCACAACCAACTGATAGCTAGGCATATCTTTAGGAGCTCCCACAACCAACTGATAGCTAGGCATGTCTTTAGGAGCTCCCACAACCAACTGATAGCTAGGCATATCTTTAGGAGCTCCCACAACCAACTGATAGCTAGGCATATCTTTAGGATCTCCCACAACCAACTGATAGCTAGACATGTCTTTAGGAGCTCCCACAACCAACTGATAGCTAGGCATATCTTTAGGATCTCCCACAACCAACTGATAGCTAGGCATATCTTTAGGAGCTCCCACAACCAACTGATAGCTAGACATGTCTTTAGGAGCTCCCACAACCAACTGATAGCTAGGCATATCTTTAGGAGCTCCCACAACCAACTGATAGCTAGGCATATCTTTAGGAGCTCCCACAACCAACCAAACCAACAATGCTTTGTGATGGAGACAGAACTTACTATTGTGCACAGTCGATGAGCTGGTACTCGTTGGATCTCTCGAAGCACGCCTTCACTCCCTCGTCATCCCACAGCTTCTTGGCATGATCAAAGAACTCCTGGACAGAGGGTAGAGAGAGAGAGAGGACAGAGGGTAGAGAGAGAGAGAGAGGGGACAGAGGGTAGAGAGAGAGAGAGAGGGGACAGAGGGTAGAGAGAGAGAGAGAGGGGACAGAGGGTAGAGAGAGAGAGAGAGAGAGGACAGAGGGTAGAGAGAGAGAGGACAGAGGGTAGAGAGAGAGGACAGAGGGTAGAGAGAGAGAGAGAGGACAGAGGGTAGAGAGAGAGAGAGAGGACAGAGGGTAGAGAGAGAGAGAGAGAACAGAGGGTAGAGAGAGAGAGAACAGAGGGTAGAGAGAGAGAGAGAGAGAGAGAGAGAGGGTAGAGAGAGAGAGAGGACAGAGGGTAGAGAGAGAGAGAGAGGACAGAGGGTAGAGAGAGAGACAGAGGGTAGAGAGAGAGAGAGAGGACAGAGGGTAGAGAGAGAGAGAGAGAGAGAGGACAGAGGGTAGAGAGAGAGAGAGAGAGAGAGAGAACAGAGGGTAGAGAGAGAGAGAGAGAGAGAGAGAGAGGACAGAGGGTAGAGAGAGAGAGAGAGGACAGAGGGTAGAGAGAGAGAGAGAGAGGACAGAGGGTAGAGAGAGAGAGGACAGAGGGTAGAGAGAGAAGACAGAGGGTAGAGAGAGAGGGGACAGAGGGTAGAGAGAGAGGGGACAGAGGGTAGAGAGAGAGGGGACAGAGGGTAGAGAGAGAGAGGACAGAGGGTAGAGAGAGAGAGAGAGAGGACAGAGGGTAGAGAGAGAGAGAGAGAGGACAGAGGGTAGAGAGAGAGAGAGGACAGAGGGTAGAGAGAGAGAGGCCAGAGGGTAGAGAGAGAGGACAGAGGGTAGAGAGAGAGAGGACAGAGGGTAGAGAGAGAGAGAGAGAGAGAGAGAGAGAGGACAGAGGGTATAGAGAGAGAGGACAGAGGGTAGAGAGAGAGAGGACAGAGGGTAGAGAGAGAGAGAAGACAGAGGGTAGAGAGAGAGAGGACAGAGGGTAGAGAGAGAGAGAAGACAGAGGGTAGAGAGAGAAGACAGAGGGTAGAGAGAGAGAGGACAGAGGGTAGAGAGAGAGAGAAGACAGAGGGTAGAGAGAGAGAGGACAGAGGGTAGAGAGAGAGAGGACAGAGGGTAGAGAGAGAGGACAGAGGGTAGAGAGAGAGAGAGAGGACAGAGGGTAGAGAGAGAGAGAGAGGACAGAGGGTAGAGAGAGAGGACAGAGAGAGGGGACAGAGGGTAGAGAGAGAGAGGACAGAGGGTAGAGAGAGAGGGAGAGGACAGAGGGTAGAGAGAGAGGGAGAGGACAGAGGGTAGAGAGAGAGGGAGAGGACAGAGGGTAGAGAGAGAGAGAGGACAGAGGGTAGAGAGAGAGGACAGAGGGTAGAGAGAGAGGACAGAGGGTAGAGAGAGAGGGAGAGGACAGAGGGTAGAGAGAGAGGGAGAGGACAGAGGGTAGAGAGAGAGGGAGAGGACAGAGGGTAGAGAGAGAGGGAGAGGACAGAGGGTAGAGAGAGAGGACAGAGAGAGGGGACAGAGGGTAGAGAGAGAGGGAGAGGACAGAGGGTAGAGAGAGAGGACAGAGAGAGGGGACAGAGGGTAGAGAGAGAGGGAGAGGACAGAGGGTAGAGAGAGAGGGAGAGGACAGAGGGTAGAGAGAGAGAGAGAGGACAGAGGGTAGAGAGAGAGGGAGAGGACAGAGGGTAGAGAGAGAGAGGACAGAGAGAGAGGACAGAGGGTAGAGAGAGAGGGAGCGGACAGAGGGTAGAGAGAGAGAGGACAGAGGGTAGAGAGAGAGAGGACAGAGGGTAGAGAGAGAGAGGACAGAGGGTAGAGAGAGAGAGGACAGAGGGTAGAGAGAGAGAGGACAGAGGGTAGAGAGAGAGGACAGAGAGAGGGGACAGAGGGTAGAGAGAGAGAGGACAGAGGGTAGAGAGAGAGGGAGAGGACAGAGGGTAGAGAGAGAGGGAGAGGACAGAGGGTAGAGAGAGAGGGAGAGGACAGAGGGTAGAGAGAGAGGGAGAGGACAGAGGGTAGAGAGAGAGAGAGGACAGAGGGTAGAGAGAGAGGGAGAGGACAGAGGGTAGAGAGAGAAGACAGAGGGTAGAGAGAGAGAGAGGACATAGGTTAGAGAGAGAGGACAGAGGTTAGAGAGAGAGAGGACAGAGGGTAGAGAGAGAGGGTAGAGAGAGAGAGAGAGGACAGATGGTAGAGAGAGAGGACAGAGGGTAGAGAGAGAGAGAGGACAGAGGGTAGAGAGAGAGGACAGAGGTTAGAGAGAGAGAGAGGACAGAGGGTAGAGAGAGAGGGGACAGAGGGTAGAGAGAGAGGGGACAGAGGGTAGAGAGAGAGAGAGGACAGAGGGTAGAGAGAGAGAGGACAGAGGGTAGAGAGAGAGAGAGGACAGAGGGTAGAGAGAGAGAGAGGACAGAGGGTAGAGAGAGAGAGAGGACAGAGGGTAGAGAGAGAGAGAGGACAGAGGGTAGAGAGAGAGAGAGGACAGAGGGGAGAGAGAGAGAGAGAGGACAGAGGGTAGAGAGAGAGAGAGAGGACAGAGGGTAGAGAGAGAGAGAGAGGACAGAGGTTAGAGAGAGAGAGAGGACAGAGGTTAGAGAGAGAGAGAGAGGACAGAGGTTAGAGAGAGAGAGAGGACAGAGGGTAGAGAGAGAGAGAGGACAGAGGGTAGAGAGAGAGAGAGGACAGAGGGTAGAGAGAGAGAGAGGACAGAGGGTAGAGAGAGAGAGAGGACAGAGGGTAGAGAGAGAGAGAGGACAGAGGGTAGAGAGAGAGAGAGGACAGAGGGTAGAGAGAGAGAGAGGACAGAGGGTAGAGAGAGAGAGAGGACAGAGGGTAGAGAGAGAGAGAGGACAGAGGTTAGAGAGAGAGAGAGGACAGAGGGTAGAGAGAGAGAGAGGACAGAGGGTAGAGAGAGAGGGGACAGAGGGTAGAGAGAGAGAGAGGACAGAGGGTAGAGAGAGAGAGGAGGACAGAGGGTAGAGAGAGAGAGAGGACAGAGGGTAGAGGAGAGAGGACAGAGGGTAGAGAGAGAGGGGACAGAGGGTAGAGAGAGAGAGGACAGAGGGTAGAGAGAGAGAGGACAGAGGGTAGAGAGAGAGAGGGACAGAGGGTAGAGAGAGAGAGAGGACAGAGGGTAGAGAGAGAGAGAGGACAGAGGGTAGAGAGAGAGAGAACAGAGGGTAGAGAGAGAGAGGACAGAGGGTAGAGAGAGAGAGGACAGAGGGTAGAGAGAGAGAGAGGACAGAGGGTAGAGAGAGAGAGGACAGAGGGTAGAGAGAGAGGGATAGAGAGAGAGAGAGGACAGAGGGTAGAGAGAGAGAGAGAGGACAGAGGGTAGAGAGAGAGAGAGAGGACAGAGGGTAGAGAGAGAGAGGACAGAGGGTAGAGAGAGAGAGAGGACAGAGGGTAGAGAGAGAGAGAGGACAGAGGGTAGAGAGAGAGAGAGGACAGAGGGTAGAGAGAGAGAGAGAGGACAGAGGGTAGAGAGAGAGAGGACAGAGGGTAGAGAGAGAGAGAGGACAGAGGGTAGAGAGAGAAGACAGAGGGTAGAGAGAGAGAAGACAGAGGTTAGGAGATGACCAGACATCACAAACAATCAATCAATGACATTGTATTACTATAAGCTACAGGTGGTTATGAAGGGCAAACCACACACACACACACACACACACACACACATTTAGTGACGAGAAGCTTATTTAAACAGAGCCTTTCAAACTTCACAACCTGTATGAAGCCAACCATTGTATAATACAGTCTGTATAGACAGTGACAGGAATTCATTTATACCACCAGTGGTATTCAAACTTTTTCCAGAGTCCCCATTTTTACCATCCAAAATTCGAGTAACTCCACCCCAAAAAATAAATGACACAACTTTCAAAAAAACAAAAAAATAGATATATAAAATTTAAAAAAAAAAATGGTACATTTAGATTTACATAAACAAAACCTTAAATGAATTACACTTTCATCTCTCTTATCAAAATTACGAGAACCAATACACACATTTACTCAATAAAATTATAATTCTTCTAATTCTTTATGAATAACGTTTGTATTATTGTACCATAAAATAAACGGCAGTCTTAATTCTTGATTCACTTTGAATACCACATATTCATTCTGTTGAACCTTCGTAAAAACTGTAGATACTGTAGCTACATTTGGAAAAAATATTCTGTTCCAATTTATTCTGTGATATTAAGTGTTTTTCCTTCTATAAAATGTGTCTTGATCGTGATAAGGGCTCAGGAAATAAGAGTCTCCTGTCTGCTAAACTAACATAACAAGGCTATGCCGAGTTATAATATAACCAGTGGATACTACAGTCTCAATAAATTTATATTCTTTACTGACAAAATATACACATTAACAACAGTGTCTCCAACCCCAGCCTCTCCTACAGTACCATGTCTCCAACCCCAGCCTCCCCTACAGTACCATGTCTCCAACCCCAGCCTCCCCTACAGTACCATGTCTCCAGCCCCAGCCTCTCCTACAGTACCATGTCTCCAGCCTCTCCTACAGTACCATGTCTCCAACCCCAGCCTCCCCTACAGTACCATGTCTCCAGCCTCTCCTACAGTACCATGTCTCCAACCCCAGCCTCCCCTACAGTACCATGTCTCCAACCCCAGCCTCTCCTACAGTACCATGTCTCCAACCCCAGCCTCTCCTACAGTACCATGTCTCCAACCCCAGCCTCTCCTACAGTACCATGTCTCCAACCCCAGCCTCTCCTACAGTACCGTGTCTCCAACCCCAGCCTCCCCTACAGTACCATGTCTCCAACCCCAGCCTCTCCTACAGTACCATGTCTCCAACCCCAGCCTCTCCTACAGTACCATGTCTCCAACCCCAGCCTCTCCTACAGTACCGTGTCTCCAACCCCAGCCTCCCCTACAGTACCATGTCTCCAACCCCAGCCTCTCCTACAGTACCATGTCTCCAACCCCAGCCTCTCCTACAGTACCATGTCTCCAACCCCAGCCTCCCCTACAGTACCATGTCTCCAACCCCAGCCTCTCCTACAGTACCATGTCTCCAACCCCAGCCTCTCCTACAGTACCATGTCTCCAACCCCAGCCTCCCCTACAGTACCATGTCTCCAGCCTCTCCTACAGTACCATGTCTCCAACCCCAGCCTCCCCTACAGTACCATGTCTCCAGCCTCTCCTACAGTACCATGTCTCCAACCCCAGCCTCCCCTACAGTACCATGTCTCCAACCCCAGCCTCTCCTACAGTACCATGTCTCCAACCCCAGCCTCTCCTACAGTACCATGTCTCCAACCCCAGCCTCCCCTACAGTACCATGTCTCCAGCCTCTCCTACAGTACCATGTCTCCAACCCCAGCCTCCCCTACAGTACCATGTCTCCAACCCCAGCCTCTCCTACAGTACCATGTCTCCAACCCCAGCCTCTCATACAGTACCATGTCTCCAACCCCAGCCTCTCCTACAGTACCGTGTATCCAACCCCCGCCTCTCCTACAGTACCATGTCTCCAACCCCAGCCTCTCCTGCAGTATCATGTCTCCAACCCCAGCCTCTCCTACAGTACCGTGTCTCCAACCCCAGCCTCCCCTGCAGTACCGTGTCTCCAACCCCAGCCTCTCCTACAGTACCATGTCTCCAACCCCAGCCTCCCCTACAGTACCATGTCTCCAACCCCAGCCTCTCCTACAGTACCATGTCTCCAACCCCAGCCTCCCCTACAGTACCATGTCTCCAACCCCAGCCTCCCCTACAGTACCATGTCTCCAACCCCAGCCTCCCCTACAGTACCATGTCTCCAACCCCAGCCTCTCCTACAGTACCGTGTCTCCAACCCCAGCCTCTCCTACAGTACCGTGTCTCCAACCCCAGCCTCCCCTACAGTACCGTGTCTCCAACCCCA